>NC_092362.1:5243489-5522004 GCF_030848805.1 Temnothorax longispinosus | reverse complement strand
TCAAAAGCACATCTCCTGCTGTGCAAAAAAAGTCTTTAGATTCCATCTTTCCACGAATGGATACGTCTGAGAAAAATGTTTTAATGGTTGGCATCGATATTTCTCTGGATATTGTAACTCAGCTCATTAGTAGCTAATGGAATATCATTCCTGCATTTTTTGTAACGAGGCAGAAAGGAGAACATTTTCTTATTGTCGATTTTATTTATTCTTTTAGCTAGTATGATGAATACTTTTTTGCATCTTATTGTTAGTAAAAGTATCAGGGTATCTGAAGTATGCAGATGCTGAGTATCCAGGGTAATCTGGACCTGGACTATTGTTGGAACTACTGCTGGATGACGCAATTTCCATGCGAGATATCCCTGGTCTCGTATCTCTAGCAGGTGGCTGATCCATTTTTAAATTTGTGATGTGATCCCTCTCCTATACTGCCTTATCTCCTACTGTCCGATCCGTTGCCCGATGTTTTCGTGGTAGCTTCGTGCCCCTCGTGGTGTCCGCGGCGGTCCTCATCCCTGGTAGTGGTGGAGAACGGAAGCAAGCGTGCAGCAGGCAAGGATGTAGGCACAATGTGCAAGCGGGCAGGCAGGCGATACAGGCACTCGTCGGATTTCGAGATGCGAGCACTCGCGCGCAACTTCGGCGATATTTTCTCGGCGCGGTAGAACCGTGAGGCTGATGTGCACTCGCCGACCATTCGATGATGAGAGCTTTTCCTTTCTTTATTCCAATGTGAACCCTCGTGAATTCGACGTCACGCTCCTGCGCGATACACTCCGCGCGAGAAATCGAATCTCTCGCGCGACAGTCCGCGTAAAAACGATGCGATAAGCCGTCGCGCGCATTTTACCTTAACCTAGCTTCTCCTGAAAACGATGCACAGGCCCGTATTCATCAGTCCGTTCTCATTTCAAGGCCAAAGTAATGTCTGTAACGAAAAAAACTGAGGGAAAGGCACGAAATTTATTTTATTTTTATATATTTTGCAAGTATTGAATTTATTTAGGAAACAATCATTATTAATCAAAATAATCTTAAATCAAGAATCCAGCTGAGCAAAAACGTCGCGTGGGAAATATCTCTCTCGACCACGGTCTATGAATCATCGTCGTCTCCGACATTTCCTCGTTCAAGATCGTCATTTGGATATCTGTAATTGTACATATACAATTATAATCTGTCTGTATCAGACAGTTAATGGAAATGGGTCAGACACAATGACAAATGAAAAATAAGGAATAAGAATTCCTTATTTTTTTTTATTGTGTCTGTAAAATTAATAAATTATGTTACTTTACCGGCTAAAACATAAGTATATAACCACGCCCGCAAAAAGCCCAATCATGATAACCCATATGCTGAAGAATATGATTTGGGAAAATAGATCTAAACCTTTATAGATTTCGAATAATGCGTCTATAACAATTAAAAAAAAAAAAATTACAAAGTGTAATAAAATGATGTAATTAAATGATAATAGCATATTCGATTTGCTGATGCGACCCGACTCCGAGTCGACAAAGTACGATCAAAAGTACGATTTGAAACACGATGTCTGCAAAAATCGTACTTTTTCGACTCGGAGTCGGGTCGAGTCAGCAAATCGAATAGGTACGCTAAAAATTAAAAAAAAACTTACTGTTTGTGAAAACGCAGACGGCTGAAAAGATTGCTCCATACTCCGTTGCTCAAAACCGTCTCATCATTTTAGAAATATATAGGTTGTGCCGGTTTTCTCGCGGGGAAGATATAAAATCAGTACAAAATTACGGCTCGCCAGGCACGTAGCTTCGCGGCGCGGTACCGCACCGTGGTGCTATGTCGAGGATTCGGCCGCCACAAATGATTTCTTATTAATTATTTCTTCAAAAGGTATTCCCTTATTGGATAACGCCGTGGATAAAATATCTCTTCGGTTTTGACTCACATTTACATACGCATTAAGAGCAGTCCACCGACCATTTAACTCCTTACTCATTACATCCCAGATTTTGTCCTTTGATGGTGGTATCTTTGTTTTGAAGTGTTCGATATATATGTTTCTCCACTAACGCAATCCTTTCTTTTATTGGCACAAGTGATGCCCGAGCGGCGGCGGCGGCTCGCCAGGCGCGTTTCTCGGCCATCGGAAAGAAGACTCCGCTCCGGAAGTTCGCGGAGTACAACGTCCGCAAACTCTTTGCTTTCAATTCGCCACATTTTGTTTCCGCGTGGAAACTTGTCCCTTTAATTACGGAAGCGGGGCGGAGAGGGAGGGATAGGGGGAAGGGGAGGGGGCAGACCGAACGCAAAGTTCCCCGCAATTTCGAAGTCGCGGGAGCTCGGGCAAAGGTTCATCAGCTTGAGATTAATAGCCCATCTGTTTGTTTTACTTCGCTGAGCCGCTCAAGTACGATAAAGTTCTTCTGTGATTAATTGTGCCCGAGTCCGCGAATTTAAAACCCCCGAAGCGCCTCGCTATTCCGACGACATTCCGGTTGTTTTAATGGTACTGAAGGGCGTACGGCATTAACGTAGCCTTAACGAATTTTCCACGGGGGGGAAGATAACGAATTCCGGGGCTTGTTCGGAGAAACCCAGTTGGTCCTTAAGTCTTCGAAGGATACTTATAGAGAAGTTTCCAGCGTGCGCGCAACGAGGAGTTTGTCCTATTTGCAATAGCATTTTGATTCTCGTGCAGGTTCATCTACGTAGAACAAACATTGAGAAGGTGCAAGTTCTTATATAGTCGTTCGATAACAGCTCGTACTTTCATGGTTCATCAGGATTCAGACAAAGCCGTCTTATTCTCATTTCATCGCTACAATATTCATGTATAAGAGAACTAAAGTTCAAAATTACATACCTTTAGCGCTAAAACAAGCAGCGAGGAGAATTTCAGAAGGAATGAATTTATTAAATAAAGCTTGGCATATATAAACCGTGACTAGATAATTTAATCAATAATGAGTAATTATGACTATTGCATGATGGGTATTATTTAACGTATGGAATTACGTTTAATGATTTCTACTGAAGTACAATGTTATTTTCACCACGAAACTTTGGACTGCGAATATACAAGAAAAAAAGTGTAGGAGGTGGAAATAGATGAAGACAGCGATGTTATTTACAGCTAAGGTGAAACAATAAATATCTATCATGGTTGGAAACTAGCGAAGTAAAAAACCACACCAACTGCGCCCCTGTTGCGTCCGATAGTTTGTTGTCATTTTCCTCTTTGTTTACCCTTCCTCGTAATATGTTACGTCGATTCGAGTTTGTGTCGTTTCCCATGCTATATTTACCACTTTATCTCCAAAAAAGTTTCCTCGCGTACGAGGTATTGACAAATAAGAATTTTAGTAATCAGATTTTTCAAATCTAATATTTACGAATTAATATATAAATAATTATTTTACGCTTGAATTAATTTTTAATAAATTTACGAATTTTTATTTGTAACAATCATTATTTCGAACTTGAAATTATTGAAGGATGTTTGATTGCGAAATTTAATGATGTTTATTGAAACTTCATTATAAGAAATGTATAATTATTCATAATCGTTATCATAAAAAAATGTATTTAACATCATGTAAGTACCAAATATTCTTCTTATAAAAGGATTTTTTGAGTACTTTATCTATTCACATGACATTACAGATTACAGCAATTAAATTTAATAGTTATTAGATATTTAGTTGTAAAAAGAAGCCGTCTGTGTAATTCCTCTCTTTACCTTATTTCCATGTGATAAAGCAGCGTGATTCTCTGGCATTAGGAACTTCCTGAGGAAGCTCTCGGCCTTTTCGCTCTGATTTTCGTGCAACTCGGAGCGGGATTAAATCTACACGCTATCCCATCGCGCGCGCCGATTACCCGCGGCCGGATACGATAATTCTCGGCAAAAATTACACGCAGATGCGCATCGTATTCAAACCGCGCGGTGAATCTCGCGGCAGGTGAAAGTAAAGACCGTCATAAACAAGAGATTATCCGTCGCCGTATAATCCCCCCCCGATATCCTCCCCTTCATCTTATGCGCGTTTTCATGCTGATCCCCACCGTGCACTTCCATTTTCCCCATCTTATCGGATCTAATCGCGGGATATAGGGAAACGCGCATCCATTTGGCTTCCCTAATCTATTAAAGTACATCCCTCTCCGTCGAGTTGTAGCTTCGCCATCATCGTTTCTCCCCTTCCGCTCCTTCTCCGTGTCAGCCACTTCGCTCACGCGAGGTCATCCGACAACTTCATCAGCTTCGCGGCCTGCGGTTCACAAGTTGTATCTTGTTTACGGCATCACTGTAAATCGCACGATGTACCCCGGCTTGTTTTCCTGAGGCGCCGCCGGTCTCATTACCAATTTCCATATCCGCCTCATTCTGCGAAGTCGGTACGATAATGTTAGCGAGGCGAGAGAATTCCACTCGCAAGAAACAATTTTACGCGAGTTTTACGGGTTTCAACCGAGTTGAACCGTTTCAAACAGGAAATTGGCGCTTAGGATGGAAAAGAGTTTCGCAGTAGTACCGTTCAATTATCGTTTAGCGCACTCAGCTAAAAACAGCGCTCCATGTGCACACGATGCTTGTGCAACGATTGCGCTGGGCTCGTCATAGGTCAGTAATATCCGCTGCAAAATTGTGTTTTACGTGACTAGTCAGCGTGAATTGCTTGCTCTTTGCAAGCAGCATAAAGGCAATATCTTTCTTTTCCGACGGTTGCCTGTTAACATGCAAGTGTACTTATCTTCGCGTATTAATACTTAATTCTTACGTCAAATTATTTATCGATTCCCGTTATAATTTTGTATTTTGTATTTTTAGTTTTGTTAAAAAAATTTCTAAAAATAAATTTTTTTTTGCAACTGTTGCTTCAAATAATGTTTAAATATATAGTTAAATTTTTTGTCATGTAAGACTTTATTACAGATTATAAGTTTCAATAAGAAGCTTGACATTAATTTGCGGAAAGTATATTAGTTTCTATTAAATAAACGTGACATTTTTGCAAAATCTGAATGTGGAAAGTGGAGCGAGCAAACGCAGGTTCAAGCGCAATTTCGACGCGATTTCGGATACGTAATTAGCGAAAATAATTTCCGCGCTCTGTGCATCTAGCGCACGTAAGGGATTCGGGATGCTGTTCATCGCGAGATAATATTCAAGCGCGCGTACACGCAATTGCAACCAACGATAATTATAAGAGCTCTAATAATTGCGTAACTTAGTCTTGTGTCGCCGTGTTCTTCACGCTGCGTTGAGGCAGTCACGTAATTTTCGGGTACCGCCTAGATTGTGTCGAGGTACGTATAAACACGTCATTCTGAATTTCGTATATCTAGCGCGCGAAACGGCGGGTTACACCACAGGCAAGTACAAATTTAATTAGCTCGCAAGAAGCGATGAAAGCGCGACCAGCGTATATATAAAGCTTAATTACATTGAAACCGTGTTCTTCACGCTTTGCTTTGCACGTACCCGGTACTCGTGAAGTGAGAGATTCGAATATTTTAAATTGAATTCGTCTTTTAAAATGTTATATGACGCAAGCGAGTCTCTGGTCGTGTTAATCGCAAGGAGAACACGTCGCGCGAATTATCGAATATTCTGCAGGTGGACGTACAGGGACGTCCTTATTCCGATCAATTTAGTAACAACGCTGTATATACATGTATATATACACTTGTTGTAACCTATTAACTTCTAAATTATGTCTTTTAGGAAATTTGACCAAGTTGATTTATCGATCTCTTTGACAATATACGTCGGAAAAGTTAATGAAAGGTAGTAATTTATGAAAATTGCTATGTAAATCGATGCATACATCAAAACTTTAAGAAAAATAATGGCAATTGTAATTGTATTTCACGATGCAATATTACCAAAGCTATAATATTATTGCACCTAATAGGCGAATGTGCGCAAAGTCAAACAAATTTAAAGCTCATTATTTTCATATTTGTTGTACTCTTATTCAACCTTTTAAATCGGAGTGAAGGCTTTTGTTACAATCGCAGTCAAACTGATGGAATACAAATTGCAGAATACAATTAGTATTATACAAATTAAAAGTCCATAGTAATTTTTATCGAGAAAGTTTGTTAATAAATCGTTTGAGGAGCATTAAGTATTTCATTTTGTGTATCGGGTTTGTTGGGTTAATGAAATACCCATCAGTAATACGTGGACTTATTAACAATTCGCGATTTATTATTCATGATGCATCTATATGCGGATCTATAAATCATTCGCGCGTTCTATAGCCGTAGAACCGACGGGATATATCACGGAAGCACGCAATTATGGTAAAAATAGAGTTCGCGATATTACCTTATACAAAATACATTGCGCGAATCTACGGCTAATATCTCGGTTTGCACTTCCGCAGTTAAACGCAGTTATAAACGTCTATCTTTGTAGCTTTATCGGGTTTTAGCTTTAACCTTCCATACGTAACATACGCCGCGTAACTGTATACCTCTATGTAGTTACACCAATCTATGTAGAATTAATGTTTCCTCCGTTATTCGCACCGATGACTCTCGCGCGATACCGCGACGTTTTCTATAATATTGAGAAGATTTATCTGTCAGGATTATTTAGGGATATTTACAGCAAGGGAAGTTCTGACACGGCCGGGTAATGGAGCCGTCTGTGGTAGTAGCGCGAACATGATGTCGATGCGCGGAAACCGCACAAAAACCGCGACAGGGTCGGGCAAAAGAGGAGAGGAGAGAGGAGAGAGAGAGAGAGAGAGAGGAGGAGAGAGAGAGAGAGAGAGAGAGAGAGAGAGAGAGAGAGAGAGATTAAGGTAATCCCACCTAACTGATGACGGTCGTTCCAAAGGTTTCAACAGATTAATTGGAAGATCGATCGACACTCGCGTTTCTTATCGTGGCAAAAAAAAGAACACTATGCGTCATAGCAACGTTGACGGGAGTGTGACACAATGTTGCTTCTTGAGGAGCATTAGAGCATTACCTTAGGCGGAAGTGCGGACTTGCATAATTTCTGTTTTGCGGCTTCCCAATTTTTATCGCTCTTTGATGGCTTTTGTCCGGCTTTCAACGTATTCATTAATCATCATGACGCTTATAATAATATATATTTATCGTATCTTTCTAGTTATTTAAAGAAAAAAAGAATTATATTTGTAGGTAAATATCGCTCGCATATCGATAACATTTAGATATGCGATGTATTTCGAGGTATACTGCCGTCGTAAACAATAGAGTTGCTTTGAATTGTGTAAAATATCCCTAGAGATTATACTGATTATAGCGTACAAGCATTGTATGCGCGAGCAGTATGTGATGTCAATTGTCGCGCGATAATTGTCTTCTACGGAATCGAGAGGGAAAGACGGAGAAAGCAATTTACTAAGCAGAGAACAAGAGCGTATTGTGGGCTAATGACAGTGCCGTGCTATTGTGGCAGCGGTGTAAGCGTCAGAACGTGATTTATGGCTAATAATACCACGTTACTTGGACGTTTCGTTGGGAAAAAAAGGGGGTAGATAAAGCGAGCGAGTGCATAAGATCTGTTATAATCCTTGTCGTCGCGGCTTAATCGATTTGCGTTGAAATGTCTGACTAATTTTGCTCTCTATCACTTTCATGGGCAATTGTAATTTAAAAAAACCTGGCAACAAATTCCTAATGATATCCGCCATTACAATGCGGTGCGCATCGTATTTGTATCATTATCATTGTAAACTCAGGTAATTTATATAATAAAGGTGATCCTAAAGCCGTTTGTAATACCTACATTCGTATTTTAACATTTGCTTCGTATAAAATTAAATTCTACAACTTGATATTACAGACGGTTTTACCCGATAAAAAAAAAAAAACAGTCACGTCACATCCACGTCGAATCCACGTAGCAATAACGTGGATCCACGTACTGTTTTTATCGGGTAGGATCACCTTAACATACATTACATATATACAATAATATAAACAGATACATATAACATATACATATACATTACACATTTAAACGTTTTTTTGACATATTGTTTTTTCTGAACCGGCCGGGTCGTAACCGTAACGGTCACAATAATGAAGAACAGATCCTGCCGTTATATCGGAATAACACACGACCTACACGACACTATAACACATGACACGTTTCAATATAAATTATAATATACGCTCTCTACAGGTTTATCTGCGTCGTAATACACGTAATACGTAATGTAAAATGTTTTTTTTTAATTTTTAAAATTAGACAAAATGTAAAATTATTAATCTTTAGCCAGTCTTAGCCACGGTTGTATACTTATATATATATATATATGTATAAATATATGTATGTATGTATATACTGTTGGAAAAATCGCATGTCCTAACCAATTAAGTTAAACTTATATCTACGTTTTAACACTTAATGATTTATTTGCACACGGATACATATAGTTTTTAATATTTTTCATTGTACTTGTTGTACATTCACAAAAACAATTTTCTCTTCGGTCTTTTCTACCCCTATTTCATATATAATTCATTAACATTTGGTTGATTAGATCTAGTTTTATATGCGATCAAAAGTCCATATACGAAGTTTATAAAAACAAAGCTTTTTCTATGAAGAAGCAAAACTGGGTGCGTTCAGCCGATACTCCGCTAGCCTAGCAATCGTGAGCAGTCGCTCGTTTCCTCTCCTTTTAATCCATTGGGTCAAAGGAGAGGAAACGAGCGAAAACGAGCGACTGCTCACGATTGCTAGGCTAGCGGAGTATCGGCTGAACGCACCCACTGTTACACGGATTGTGTGATTATTACAAAATTTATCGCTAATAGTAAAGCATGTCCTGCTATACTTAAAAATTAATATACTTAAATCAATTTTTTCAAATTTATATGTATCATATAGGGGGGAGGGGTATATAATAATAGAAGTACATACTGTTATAATGAAATAAAATAAATATATAAGTACTGTTATATCATCAGTAGTCATAAATAATATAAAAAAAAAACAAGCCAAATCATAATCCTGTACCGTTATCACAGCAATGGATAATAAAAAAAGCGAAGAAGAAAGTACATTTATCTTTGCGGCGATTTGATTTAAGTGTTAGCCATCAAATATTTACGGAATGGCTTCGCATTTGCCATCTCCTCGCACAATTGTTTTTCCACAGGCTGATGGTCTTAAAGAAGTACATCACCTTCAGTGGAATCTCGTTCCACGCTCTGTATATTCGCGCTTCACTTAAATTATTCAGAGGGCGAGAGAAATCCTGGGGGGAAGGGCTAATCCGAGGACGAGAGAATTGCGGGGCGCACCTGCACGCGTTTAAGGCAGCGGAAAAAGGGCGCGCGAGTCGTTTAACCCGAAATCAGCTTAGCGCGTTCTCTTTCTGTCTCGCGTCTCCGCGTTTCCGCGCTCGTTCTCCATGCCCCCTCGTCGTTCATCCCTCTTCCTGGATAGATTTTATTATTTATTATATATACGCTCGCTACGAAATTGGTGCCGCTCGTCCCGTTCTCATCCTCGTCCTCTTTCTGCTCGTCTCTCTACCCTCGCAAGGCGGTAATTACAGCAACTTCCGGTGTAACGTTTCATATCAGCATGCGAACAACGAACGGGGACGAACTGTCGGTGGAAGCTACGCGACTGCTACAATAGTTCCCTCCTGTTCGGCTTGCTCGAACATTTGATCGCCCGTTCCATGACCACGCGCATGCATTATTCCCGACGTTGTTTAAAATTTTGACGGCGAATTGCGCGCAAGGGCGAGGGAAACTCCACAAATCCCCGTCACTACCGCACACGCACCGAAAGTAATTTGGGAATGGTGCATCAAATTTTAAGTAGACGTAAGCGCTCGATCACCGTTCCGATTTTAGACTGACCGTGACATCATTAATTTATTATAATATAATGTTATTTAATTTAATTACATAAATGATAAACTTTTTTAATTGCGTGTCTTTTGTAATTTTAATTTTTATCTGTCGTGAAAGAACAGATAAGAATTGAAAAAAGAATTCGATGTCTTCTTATATTGTAGGCTGCAATGTAATTAAGAGGCAATAGTAACATTATTTTATTTTATAACGTAAGATAAATAGAATTTTTTTTGAAAAAAGTAATAATCTTGTGGTCGTGGAACATATTTTGCGTTTAAAATGGGGAAAAAAACACATGAGAAAGCGAAATAATCAAGCAGTTGTCGTAACTTTGCCTCACTCTAATTTAGATTGAGCAAATTATACACCGGTACATTCATATTTCGCGACGTAAAAACGCGGCCGTGAAGAGCGGTAATTTCGAGATTTACGCGCTGATTTCCGAGTGTGTTGAGATAAAAATGTAGCGGACCGGCGAAAACGTAATTAACGTAGTTACGACAACGTCGCTACACGAAGTGGAAATCGTCGTCGTCGGTCTACCGTTGTAGATCGCGCGAGAAAATAATGAGTCGCAAATATGCGACTCGTGGCTCGAGCGATAGAAGAACGAGGGGAAGAGACGGGTTATATAGGAAGCGACGATAAAAACCTGCTAAAGGTAATATCCAGATTGTTAGCCAGTGACGTGGAAAGAGATGGCATAATCGGAAGATCCTGCGATTAAACTACGTGGCGCATGGAAATCATATTCTATCTCTTTACTGCATGCACGAGAAATGTAACGCGTGCGTTTGATAAAGTGTACATGTATATCGGTTCAACATTGGGATGTATGACGTAAATAGCGCTTCGTGTTGATTTACCATTTAACGTTGGCGCCGGTGATAACATTAATTATCATTACCCTCATTCCGAGAGGTATATATATGACAGGCGGAGTATTTGAAATATGTCGCGGTTCAATAGCGCCTGAATAGGGACAGTTGAAGTTGATTATCCCACAATCTACTACTCTGGCGAGAATTGGAGCGCGGTGTCCCGTAGAACGTGGATAACATTCCATTCGACCTATTTTGCAATTCCCTAGGTTCTTAAACGAGGGGAACGCGTTCAGCTGACGCGCATTCTCTCAACATACGTTTGACGCTTATTCTGAATAACGTAACGGCCGTTCTCCGGAGTCTCCATTGCAAATGGAGCGTAAAAAAAATTGTCTTAATATTTTGTAAAACATGTTCTTGGACGCTTCTTGAACGTAGACAGGTTTTAGGTGACATTTATTACAATTATAACATAAATTATTTATTAGTGTAAGGCAATGGAGTAAAGGCTGCGTTTGATTCGGTCGGTTCAATCGGACGCGCGGAAAATGTATATAACATGCGTATCTCTCATCGTGGAAAAAAAGAAACGTTTCGCTTTTCTCATGCAATATCTAAAGTATCGGTCGCACTTCGGTCGATAAATTTCCATTTAAAAGATTTCCATCAGCGATGTGTTTGGCCGCTTCATTGAATACCTCCATTGAAGTGCCACGTTACGCTGCTCGTGCCAAGCAGTCTATTTACATATGGCTCTTACTAGTCTCACTTCCCTTCTTGAATTCATTCTTACGTGCAATCTTATTTGCTTCTCGTGCTTTTCATTGTCGACTGTCCTCGCGTATCTTTTTCCGCCGAGGTTGCCGCGTGAGAAAACGTAGGAATAATACCCGGCTCATAAGTCGCGCACGAATTATTTTACTGCGTATAGTACGAACTCATAGCAATGCACGTAAAATTCGCAACGAGTTTTATTGTTCTACGTATTTCTATGTTCCCGTAAATACACGGTTTTATCGGGCAATCCTTTTATTACCTCGACTTAACGCTGACAATATGTTTTTTAAAATCGATCGTCGTAAAAGGGGCCGTATCTCTCTTTCTACCTCTTCGCAGTCGTAAAAATACTACCTGTTTTAACGTCGCCAAAAATATCGGCGTTCACCACAGTTTTTGACAGTATCGGGATCTTTAATACATAATCTTTGATACTCGGTTGTACATAGTAGTTTGATAAGTATATTTGTTGTATTAGCGCGTATATATTTATTGTATTAACGCATGTATTTGTTGAGAATTCTTTGACCGCAAGGAGAATAATGGTCAATGTGATTGGTCAATTCTTACAACTCACGACTTACAACACCCATTGTAGACCGGCCCTACGTGACTCGCACGGAACGTTGGCGGATCGCGATCGTTAGTTTGTCAATATTCGCGCGACTCATCCGACTCGTGCTGTCCGCCCGCGGGTGGCATTCACAATTAATGGGAAAAATTGGTACTCGCTCGCGCCGTACTTCGCAGGTGCGCGAGCCAGAGAGTGCCGGAAGGACTCACTCATCGTTAAACCGTCCGAGAGTCCACACCAGCCTCTAAGCACACTTATTGGACACGATCGAGTCTTCCACTAATCACTCGGACGCAGTCAAATTCGTTTGGACGAAGTCGAGTCCCTACACACTCACCTCGTTCTGGTGCACTGTCAAGTTACCACACACTCACGGTGTCTTTGCATACCGCCGCGGCGCCGTCTTGGCGTATCACTATTCGGGTGTCGCCAAACGGCCGGATTTCATTCGGAGGTCATCAACGAGTACGATCAACGAGACTAACCACCGGGCCTTGTCTACACCCTTGCCTGTCTGCTTGCCTTTATTGCACGCTCTGCTTGCCATTATTGCACGCCTTCGCTCCTCCCGCTATCACGGAGAGTTCGCAACCGAGAGGAAGGACATCGACAGAGAGAGCATCTTCCAGGAGGGCGCCGGGCCACGACACAGTAAATCGCTTTGCATTTTACGTACTTGTCGCTTTGCGTGCATGCTGCACCCGCTCTATTCGTTTTTTATTATACGTTTGAACATCGCGAGGGTATTGTCCCTCTGATCCTTCGAGTTTCTAATAGAACTTCCGCAAATCCGAGGAGCGTTTCACACACCCCCGAGCAATCTTTAAACAAGAAATTCTTTTAAAATGGCAAATAAATGGCAAATGGAAATTTTAATCTTCTTCCATTACTGTGTTTTTTATCATTTTAAGCATTTAACTTTATATCTTTTTACTTCTATTTTATCATTTTTCAAGTCTTTATCTATGCACAAATTTAACAGAGGAACATGCATCTCTTTGTTTTAATAAAACTTTTTGCTTCTTAGCATTAACCAGGAAAAGAAATAAAGCGATGCTTTCAGCTGCTTTATACAACATTTATGTATACACAGCATTTCATGACTACAATAATTCATATAAAACTTTATGATACTCTTTCAGAAAAAATAAATTTTTATATGTCTATTAATCGTACTCGAATAGAATTAATGTATTTTTCTCAAATCTTCAACTAGTTTAAACAACGGATATTCCCTTTGAATCGACCCGAGCACGAAATGTGTACGTGCAAAGTCGATATTCGTTACGATTTTTGTTTGACTAGTCATCGTAGGATTGATGCGTCGTTACATGTAAATGCCATCAGACGAGGTCGAATAATCACGCACGGTACGTTGGGCAGTACCGGCTCGTCCGAAGAGGTAGTCGCGTGCTTCTTCGGCCGTCCTGTTAAATATTTAAATGCCAGCGCGGAAACAAGCCGCGTATTTCGGGACGGAAGATTGTTTTAGGGAGAATTTATAAGATTTCCGATCTGCCGTGAACTCTCGCGTGACTTCCCTCGCGCAATCCGGTCCTTTGGCATGAGGAAAACGGAGGAGGAGGAGGATGTCGCGCGTTCCATAAATCCTTTATCGATTACAGCTTTAGGCACATGCATAATCGTTAATCTAACTCGTCTAAATAATGAACGTCTCAGTGTGACAGGAAATAAAGTATAATGCGGTCATTTGTCTGCAAGTAGTACAAGTAGTCGTATATAAGTAAAACATGCATGTGAGAGGAAAATGTGGCCTGATACTGAGCACTGAAACTAACAATAAGGCAGTTTTATAAATGAGAGAAGGAAAACATTTGTCTTCATGTTTTACAGTTACCTTCCTTGATTTCTATTCCGCAAGAATGTATATTGAATTATACTTATTGTTAGAAGAAAACACGACTTTAAACGATGGCAATCTATATTGAAATTAAAATTGTTAATAATTATTCCAAAATTCTTTTAAAAATCTAAATTAAAAATAAAATTTTAAATATTATCTAAATTTAAATTATTATTACAAAAATCTTAAAAATTTATATCATAATATACATAAATATATATTTAAATAAATAAATAAAACACAAAATGTAAAAATAAAGATTTGTCAATCAACGTAAAAAAATCGCTTGTCTATTGATTTTACATGTTATGGCTTTACAAAATTCTGCCAAATAAAGAGTTCCAAAATATTTCACGTTTGTCGGGAAAAATGTGTGGGCAGTGCTTGCTTTGAAAATTTTAACATATATGCCGGTTGGGAACATATGGCGTTCGTGGTTGGCTTACGAATGGTCGAATCACAACCTGCGAGAAGCGTAATGTATCGTGAGGTCTACCGTAGCAGCAGAAAAACACGAATATCAAATAAACCTCGTAAATTTGAGAATCCGAAAATTTAGTTAACGCAAATCTAATACAGATTTAGCGCTGATTATTATACGTGAAATTATTAGCTTCTCATTTTATAAAATATTAGGCAGTTTATAAATCAATTAAAAGATTATTGCATAACATACCTATATTGTTTACTTATATTACTTTTTAATAATTTTTTATTTAAATGTAGTGTTATATATTTCTCTAACAAATATTTATAAATTTTTTAAAAATAACTATTTCCAGAGAGATATTTGTGACAGTAAAATTGAAGAAATCTTTTAAGTTATTTTTGACAGGAAAGTTTTACATAATTACTGTACACAATATTAAATTGTTTTTTTTTATAATTATTGTAAGTACCAAATAGTGTAAACTAAAGATGGCCAACCCATGTTTTATCAATCTAACTCATCATCTAGTATCGAATGAACATGAGTTGCCATCTTTTCTTTATGGTCATCTTACCCGAGTTTACCCTACTCAAGCACCGTGGCTGAAAAGTTACACAACAGATTGGAAATAATTTCTATTCATAAAGTGAAGGGTTAATATACGTTCTTCTTAGAAATGATTGTTAAATAAAAAATAGTTTTGATAAAAAAAACCGCATATGTAGTACTGTTATTGATATACAAAACTTTTTAGATATTCTGTGTGGAATATGACGAGCTCGAAAATACGAGAATCAATATCTCAACAGGAGATACAATTCGTATCAGATTTATGTCAAGGTATTTCTTACCAAAATACCACAGAAGCGTTTGTTTTACAAGAATCGATATCAACAGCCGGAATAACGAGTGATCGGAAATCTGAGTGATAATCGGTTTTCAGTTTCTATTTTGGTATTCGAGATACGCAATCGATATATCGTATTTATCTTTTCAACGAATAATCTTGCGTCTTATTGTTATATACAAGAGGATTCCTCGGCAATTATGCGAATATACGAGAATCACCTCCGAATGCTCCTGCTCTTCGGCGATCCCAGGAGACTACGGCGATATCGCCGCGCGAATCGCGATACAAATAATATTCGAACGGATATTTATCGGACTGTCAAAATCCTCCGCTTTTCTCGGCGAAATATTATCACGCTCGTTCAACCATTGCTTTGTCTCGGGAATTCGCCGAATACTCTTGATGTTTTACCTCCGGCGTATCTTCCGCGTGATCGCGAATCTGCATTTTGAGGAACCTTGTTTCCATATTTGTTTCATCATTGATTCCCAGCGGAAATGCTCAATATCTTTCCAATGCTTTTATTCTTACGCGAGATAAGGTGAAAAATCAGATTTCTGACAATATTCATATTATACTGTCAATCAAAACTTAAACACTTTTTAGAATAAAAAAATATATTTTACGTTATTTTATTAAATTTTAATAGAATTCTTAAAATACAATTAACAAATAATTATTGTTATAACGACCAATTGAAAATAAAAGACAATTTAATCAGAAAAGAACTTAAAATCGAAAAATTTATTTTTCTTCTAATCCATATTCGTATCAATTATAGAATGGATGGTAGACATGCATTTTTGTGTTATTGTGTATATTGTGTGTTACATTTAGCTATTAACTGAATTTCTTATCGAATCATGTTCCACCACCGTATGTATCATTCTTAAATTTTAAGAAATTATTTGTTGAATTTTTTATTTTTCAAATTCTCGTATTATTAAGAATTTTTTTTTTAAATTTACATCAGAATTTAATTTTGTATTTGACTAGTTTTTTCCAATTTTTGAACATTTACGTACATTTGGTTCCACGTTTTCGAACTTTTATACGTAGCTTTTCCCATTTTTTGTTCTTTACTCGCTATTTACGTACAGGTTGTACAAATGAAAAGAAAGAGAATAAAATGTCATTAGGAGAATTGTGCGAGGTAAAGAAACGGAGAAATCGACAAGAGCCCTGGCAGAGGAATGTTATCCGCGTCCCTATCGATCTCACGCAATTCAACAAAAACGTTCGTACATCCACACGCTATGAAGCGTTAAGAAAAACTTGCACGTACCGCGCAAAAAAAACCTAGCACTTTTTATTCGACGAAACTAGTTAATACCACGTTAGGGGCACTTTGTGCGTAGTTTTGGAACACGTTCCCACTACTCTCGTCCTCCGTTTTAGCCATAATTTTTCTTTTTTATTTCCCTTTTTCAAAGACGCATATGGTCTCGCAAAGTGGATGCGCCATTGCAAGTATATTAAAATAGAGAACTTAAAAGAGAAAATAGTTTATTTATATATAAGTAGAATAAGATTTTTGTAAAAAAATTGCTTTACAAAAAAATAAAAATATTTTTTAATGCAATTCTTGTAGCTCGACGGTTACTATCATTTGCTTCAAAAAATTTGCTGTCGCGCTTTATATTAACATTTGCATTTTATAAATTGCTAGCATTACTTAAATGGGAATTAGTTTATTTCGTATGTAAAATGGAGTTGAAATTTTCTGTCAGCGTAGCGTTCTATTTATATTAAATTCTTCAAGTTTGTTGGCACAATTTTCTATCGAAAAATATGTCGGCTTGAAGTTGACGGCAACGTATGATGAATATGCAAGAATATGGACCGCTGCCTGGCTTAAAATTAATCAACTTCTTGCATCAACGATATGCAACGCATTTTACAGCGTGCACTCAACAACCATTACTATTCTTTAATTAAAATTCTAAGCTTGACAATTGTTAAGCTTTGGAACATGAAGCTACATGAAATGCTATAAATTGATTAACTTCGAGAAGACTATTGAAACAATGTATTTTTCTGCATCACTTTTATTGATTACTTTTCAATCCTTTCAGTGATAAAATCTTGATTTTAATTTATCTAAAAATGAACAAACTAGACGGCTATTTAAAGGAAAAAAACATTTACATATTGAAGTAATTAACTAAAATCGTAAAAACGAGTGTTAAAAGTGATGTTTCTTTTGGATTTCAGTTGTTTCGAAAGAGATGCATGTCTGAGGAAAGGAGAGAGACACGAGTATTTTGTGATCATCATGAAGACACTCTGGATCGTGGTGGTCATCCTACTCGAGATACACTTGTACTTTACAGGTGAGTTTGGATTTATGAAAAGGTATAATTTTGTTATACTATTATTATACAATGTAGATCGCATACTGTATGATATCTTGAACATGCAATTATTGAATAAGCAAAAAAATTTGAAAGAGGAAATTTTTAAATAAAAGTTTGATAAGTTCTACATTAATTTAAATATATAATATGGAACGTTGTATATTTTAAAATGCAAAACGCAAACGTTCATTTTAATTATTCGCAGAAACAGGAATAAAAGTCCTAGTTTTGTAAGGCTATTTATTATTTAGCATTTCTAAATTTTACATTTATAGTTGCATATACCAATAGCGCGCGCATTGCTACACTTCATTTAGAATTCTTGAGGTGTTTCGGATATTACGTATTTAATTTCGTCGCGTCAGGGGAACGTCGGATTTTTGAAGATTTTATAGGATTAGAGTTAGAAATTGTGACGGGGAAAACGACATGCTCATTCGTATTTCTACCTCGTGCGTTTTCCTCTTCGCAAATCGCGTGTTTAAGTATAGCGGCTCTCCTAGCCTAAATAATTTTGTTTCTAATTCTCCACCGCGTCGTACTCTTCCTCATTGGTATTCGCTTCGCGGCGGCATACAATTTTCAACGGTAATGATGCTGCCTGAAGAAACACAGGCGGCACGCCACACTCTTCCGTATTTGCGTTCAAGCGAGTTATTTTCGTGCCCGGCAATGGAAAACACTTAATCCGGCTGACAAGCAATTTCCGGTTATCGTGTTGCTTATAAGTGACGTACTTTTGCCTCGTTAGTGTTGAACTTTTCGACGGGCGTATCGAAATCGCGTCGATCGCGTTCGTCGTGTTGTGCCCTTACGTCATGATTCCCTTCTTCTCGGGACAGCAAAGCTGTCGGCGCTGATATATATACCAACCGGACAAATTCACAGAACGCCTCATTTCCGAACGAGACGATGCGGTACTGCGAATTTAGGTCGTCGCCGTAACACCTCCAAAGCTTTAGATCTAATTGAAAGTTTAATTAAATGCACATCGGCCCCTATTACCGAGCCGTTTTACGATTCCCGATTCGGCAAACTTTCCGAAATTGTGCTCTAGATTAATCTTCCACTATGTGCGAATACTAATCACCGGTAAATTTAATTTAGAAAATTGCACCAACCCATTTTACTTTGTCTTTGCTCAAGTTAACGACAAGGCGTTTATAAGATTTAATATACCCATTCGTGCTAATTATTTTCTACTTTATTATGTATTATTGCCGAGAATACATCGCGTCACAGCTTGTAGATACAGCTTTAAGTATTAAAACTTATACTTCAGAGATTTATATCGAGAGATTTATATCATACCGCAATTAAATATTTTCACAGTTATGCATGGATAATTCTAGATGTTCATATGGAAAGAGATATTTCAGGAAAATAGTAAAATCGAGTTTGTGAATGTTGAATAGCCATATACTCAGTTAGTCGGTAAAATAAATACGCGAGCGGGAATTTAGTAATATTTTAGCGCACGGCAAGATTTATATTTAAATATTTTTATTATGGAGTGTTAACTTTTATTGCATTACTAATTAATTATTTTCGTGTTTATAAATTGCGCGTTATAAATAGGAATAAAATATTTTTAATGTAAAAGTATTTAGTTTTAATTATAATATATTACTTTTTCTTTATATTTTATTAAAATTAATCTAATATTTAATATAATATTCTTTTATTACATGATGTGAAAATCTCTATAATTTTTTTACAAAGTAGGGATATTTACTTTAATAAGCCCTCAGGGTTTCATTCGTTTAACCGCTCTTTCTTTTCTTTCTTTATTAATTCTAGTCGCGGAGAGAATTCGAGTATTTTTCCCGCGATAATTTCTGGCGAATAATCACTTTGAGATACTAAATACTGACGGTGGCAACGATGTTAATTCATTTCGACGAGAAAATTCAAGTGAGATACGTGCTACGCTGATCAACATAGAGAGACTAGCCTGTAACAGCCTTTTATATTATTAACGACAAATGCAGAACACGCTCATGCACAAAGATTCCGTGCTATCCATCGATCGAGCTTTTTCTAACTTGCATGAAAAAGAGGCTGAACTCGTCGTTACGTAAATTAATTGAGATGGGTATTAATAAAACATAAATTATGTGTTTATAATGGTTCTTTTCTTGTTTTATATATATCTATTATGGGAAATACACACACATTTTATATTTTGTTTCATATTCCAACAATATCTAATTGTATATAATAAAAATTAAATGAAAATGTAATGTTTAATGTAATGAATATTATTTAACAAATTGAATTATCATGATTAATTAGTGTCTAAAAATCAATTTACAAGAGCCACAATCTTTTGTATAAATGTGCATAAGTGTAAAGTGAAATCTTGTTACGATGCAATTAGCAAAATAGAGTCTTTTAAACGTGTAAATTATTGAAACGTGCAAATGAGAAAAAGAGAAATAATATGATGGTAATATGATGGTATTGCGTAATTGGATTGATAGGTTTTACTTATAACGATCAAAGAGAAAATTCTGTTATTGATATTAATGCATTTTCTTAATTAAAAAGTATATTATTAAAGTATATAAATATTTAATTTGCTGAATTAGAATAAAATTAGATCATAAAGATTATATTTGTCATTCGCGAACGCATTTGTCTAATATAACTTACGTAAAAGCCGAATTATAGTTGCGTACTATTGTGTAAGAAGAACTGCAACTAAACAAAAATATTGCCATAAACGTTCACGTGGCGCAGCGTGTATATCGCAACGTTTTAAAAGCGAACTTTGCATCGTTGGCGCGAGGCGTCAAGTTTCGAGCTCGGGCTTTCAACTCGTTGAACAGAAATAGAGGCTTTCCAGCTGGATATTTGCCAGTTGAAAATCTCGCTTGAAAAAGACGCTCGCGGATAAAATTCTGGCGGAAGACTTTTTTTTTATCGGGAAAGTCTGAGATGTGCCCAGAGACAAGCAGGAGGCGAGCCACAATGCAAGAAAGTTTCCGGCTGAATATCTGCGGGAATTCGCCGCGGTTTGGCGCATCTTGGGCACCGGTAAACGTCCAACTGAACCATCGTAATTGCCATGACTAAGTTATTCACTTAAGCCACTTGGGCGACGCTCGGGTTATGCGTTATCCTCGCGATGGTGGCTGCATTAATCTCGGAGCAAGAGGGTGCTCCGTCGTCTCCCACATTCCCTGCGCCGCGCCCTTCGTCAACCATGGAAATCGCTCTTAATTCTTGATCATAGCCGGCCTTAGAACTAATAGCCCTCATAGGAGAGACAGATATTATGAGCGCGGAAGTTTGCTAGATGTACGAGAAAACACGTGGCGTGATTTCTCACATTTTATTACAGCACTTTCGTAATTTTCATTTAATTGAATCTTCTGGGAGACTTTAATTAATCAATCCTGTTCTGCAATCTGCGCTAAGGTCTGAGTAAAAGAAAGATTAAAAGAAAAAGGTCGCATTAAAGAGCAGATTTAGGGCTCAGTCCTTATTTACGTCCTCGTCCTCTACATTTGAAATCATTGTCGTTTGGTCTGTTGCGTAGTCTAGAGTCTAGAAACTATTTCGAATTTCAAGTCAGTTATTTCAAGTCGCAATTAAACCAAAATGTATTTGATAATCATCTTTTCGGTCATTCCACCATTCTTTACAGGTAAAGGTCTATACAGGGAATAGTACTAATGTATTTATATTATTTTATATTAAGTACTAATGTCTTTATATTATTTTGACAGATGCACTATCAGCGATTGCAGCTAATCTTGATACGAACGACAGGATAATATTTTTGATTATAGTAGCAATAATTTATATATGCTGTGTAATAATTTACTACTTATTAAAGTACGGGTAAACATATATCTTACAATTAAGTTTAAATTAATTTATTCTTGTAATATACATAGGGTGTATTCGCAGGGAGACGCTATTAACGCTATAAACGCAAACGCTATGAACTTCGTTCGAGGAGCCAATAGCGCGATAGCGATAGCAAGCTCCCCGAACGCAGCTTAAACGCCAATAGCATTTCGTGCCCCACCTCGAAAATAATAGCGAAAATAGCGCGAGTGATAACGTCACGCTGCCTTTACAGTGACGTCATCGGCTGCGGTCCACTTGACGCTACAAATTCTTTGGAGCGTCCTTCTTCTCCTTCTTTCTTCATTGAAAGAAAAGAGAAGAGGAATGCTTCGAAGCATTTGTAGCGTCAAGTGGACCGCAGCCATCATCGTATATCACAGCGCCACAAAGCGTCTTCTCGAACAGTTTTGGACGATAATTGTGCTAATAGCGTGCTCCCCGAATGCACCCATATATAGAGAGCTCCTATTTTTACAATATTTATATATTTCTAAAGAATTTTTTATATAAAATTATTATTGTAACCACGACATGACATACTGACACACTTTACAATTAGTTTTACAATTGCGTAGAGAAGTAAAATAAAGATTTAGAATATTTTTAAGATTTTTTATATAGATTAAAAGCGATTTCTTTACGTGGAAAATATCTTGAAAATATGTCGTATATAGTGTAACAAATATATAATATATTATAACTATCTGAAACCAATTTTCAGATTTAGAGTTTACGGCGACGAAAAAGATTGTTAGTAATATTAATTTGTTGATACGACACGTCATACACAGATGTTACTTGGATCGAGCAAAATGGTTTTCTTCTATCTTCAGAAAGCATTGTTGTAATTTATGTCCGCAGTGAGCCAGGCGAAGCATCAGCAGAACTCAAGTGCCAATAATGCAATCGCCCCATTGAATGTCCCGGAGGGTAAAAATGAAGATGTTCGTGATGTTCTTGAAGGACCAATTGGAGAGGTGCTTGCTCAAAGTGGTACCACGGCAGTTCTGCCGTGCAAAATTCCCGATCCTGGAGCTGGAACAGTAAGTGTCACACATAACGATATATATTTTACTTCAGTTCATTTAAATGTCAATGTTTCTTTTGACTAAAAGTATATCTATACATATGTTATTTTTTTCACCGATAAGAAATAATTGCAATATGACTAATTTTGTCAGATCCTTTTTATGTCTGTCGTT
Source organism: Temnothorax longispinosus (assembly GCF_030848805.1). Lineage (NCBI taxonomy): Eukaryota > Metazoa > Arthropoda > Insecta > Hymenoptera > Formicidae > Temnothorax > Temnothorax longispinosus. Next base: position 5,499,413 of record NC_092362.1, on the reverse strand, counting down.
TGAATATGTGTTGTTAAAAATAATGTTATATATAAAAATTGATTTTTGCTCGCGTTGTATTTTACTAGCAGTATACGCAATTTAAAACGGTACAAATTGAATATTATTTACAAATGCAGTTATTAATATCGTGCTACAATAAATTATAGTAGATATACGAAAAGAATTAAAATTCTTATTTGTTATGTAAACGTGGAAATCAGCTGAAAACGACATTATTCACTGAATTAAAATGCTTAATTGAAATACGTAATAAACGAGTAATTTTTCAGGGAATTATTTCTCTGACGGAATATTGAAATATTAATAATCAACATTTTTCCCTGCTCGATTCCTCTCTTCGTACTATTTCTCTACCCCATCTCAAAAGCCGCTCGTCCGCTTCTTCCATTCACACCAGATTTTCCAGATTTTCATTTCCGTTATACGGACAGGTCCGAACGATCCTCATTTAATTTCCGTTTCCTATCGAGCACATGCCAAGCGCGAGTGATCCATAAAGAAAGGAGTATTCGCTGTTTCTAATATGGTTGGCGTTCGTGTCGTAGCGGTGAAACGACCATTCAAATGTAAACCGTCGGGACGGTGAATGACAAACGCAAAGATAAAATTTGCAATGTCGAAGAGGCTCTTTGCAGGAAAAATATCCTCCATCATGGCCGCTATTAAAGTTGAAGTGCAAATTTTCTTTAATACACGAATTATCTCGGCAATCGCTTGCTGACAATATTTTCAGACGCGTTTTATCTTCATCGCTTGGTGCTTCGTCAAAAAAGAACAAAATGAATTACGCAACACGCCAAGACAACGACATGCGTGACTAATTTTCATTTATCGCACGTGATGACGTTGATATGTCTCCACACATCGCGTCCACGGGTCTGTTCAATGAAGAATTACACACCGTTCTTTGAAAAAAAGAATTATTTTTGTCAAAGTATGGTATCAAATAAAACAATATATTCTTTTAACTTTGTGAAAAGACTGATTCTATTGTGAAGATGTTAAAGATTTTTTTGTTGCAGTAAAAGTACAAGAAATGAAAAAATCTCATACATTTATCTTTATAAACGAGCTTAACGTAGCGCGTTTTAATAACTCTTTATGGATCTCAGGTTTCTTTGATTTGTCGAGTTCGCGATTGAAAGCACAGACATGTATGATATTCCTTATGGACGTATAGATTCTGCGTAACCACGCAAACATGTGCGTCCTATATACGGCCTGCGGTGTTGAAAGCGGAAACGAACGCGATGCGCCATGCTGGAGGTATAAATGATAGGTCGATATGGTATTTTTGCCCGTGAGTTGCGGGCTGTTTGCTCTCTCTCGCTCTCTCTCTCTCTCTCCCTCGCTCTCTTTTTGCCTGCGACCCTCACTATGTACTTTAATGCTGCAGCCGTCGGTCCAGCAAATTGCCGCCCCAGTTTTACGGTCTACAGCGGTGTGGTACTTCGGCATAGCGTATGCTCTTTGTCTTACTTAGAGTGCCACGAGAAAAATCAACGGACAATCTGCGTGAATGGCGTACGCATCTGCATTCGTGCTTCATCCCGAATTATTTTCACTCATATCGGACTCGGCATTTCGGTAACGATGAACGTGAAGTATTGATTGACCCAAACAACACTTTAAAAAAATCAATGTCCATCGCTCACCACACGAGTTAGAAGTGTTCCTTTTAGGACTCCATCCGAATTCTCGCATCTCCCTCGCGCCTCTTGACGTCCACATTAACTCGGCTTTTCTCCGTGGGAAATGGGGGATTACACCCCCGCCAAACCTCGCATCTCGTCGGTCGATTCAGTATTTGGAATGTATTCTCACGTGAACAATGCTGAATTCCGCGCCGTTATACCAGATGCCTATTACGCGCTTGCCTCTGCCATGCCCTCGCGAAGCCGAGAAGTTCACTCGGGAATATTTTAGAATATTTTAGCGGGTTTCAACATTAAACCAAGGACGCGCCAGATGCCGCGTGAAACTGTATTCTCTCTTTTTTTCTCTCCCTGTCTGGAAAAAAAGGATGAAGAAGGAACGAAAGGGCAATCCGCGTTATGTGCATACGCGATATCGAGATGGTGGAAACATTCCTCTCTCGATACTCGCTGGCTGGGTATACTTTAGAAATCGGAATGGAATTCCGAGAGTCGACAGACGATTCTCTCTGTGCGACAGGCGACGCACGTTTCCATGAAATTCCGACGGGTTTCCCGGTGCCAACAACATCGCGCGAGACGTAAGCCGACTTTAAACGCGCATTTTCCAACACACCTGTTTCGTATCGTTTGAAAACGGACTATACATATGTATAAAACTGTCATATTTGGTGTGGAGCCGTCCGTCATACGGAGTATGTCAAAAGTTATAGAATATCGTCTTTAAATAAAACGACAAATTCTTCGATAGTGATCAAATCTCGTTACGGATGTACTCTTCATTAAAAATCAAATAAAAATCAAATAAAAATCAATAAAAATATCTTCAATTTATCATTCCTCCGGTGGTTTTCGCATTTATAAACATGATCCTGCAGCATCTCTTCCTTGGGCATTTAATAAATTATACTTTTACGGAAAAACGGGGATTCTCTTTTGAGTCCTGTAGGCTTCTTTTCTAAACAGAACAGATGCTCGCTTTGACATAAATTGAAATCGCGTTTCAATAGTCAGAAACAAATCGATAACGCGCTGCGTGTCAATGCTGAAGGCCGCAACCGCCATAAACGGGCATGAAAACTTGGGAACGCTCTCGGGGGATGCGGCATGTTTATACGAAGTCCACGGAGGGTTTGCTCTTCTTCCTTTGATTTCTAGATTTTACAGCTCCGCTGGGTACGAAGAGTAAAGACTTCAGCTCGTAATTTACTTACAGCGAGAGTATTCCAGGTTTCTTGCCACTTCACGCATTTTACCAGAGTTATGTACAAATTTAACGGCAGCAAAGCGATTTATGTTTTTAACATCCATTTTCTTCACAAAACTTCGTTTCCAATAAGCGCATAATTGCACGAAAAGGAAGTACCCTTGATTAAATTATTGAAATGCATTTATATCTTAATCGAGTAAAATTTTAGCAAATTGAACTTGATTTAGTGCTTATTATTTATATGAAATAAATAATTTGTTGTTTGTTAGGCAAGTTGATTTTGCGGAAGAGGTAACTGAAAGCAAAATTTATCCATAATGAATATAAACCAAATAAATTTATCTAAAATGAATATATAAGTAATAAATTATAATAAATATATAAATGGTAAATTCCTGGATAGAGTAATTAAATCTCGTTACGGATGTACTCTTCATTAAAACTGTCGACATTTTCAATTAAGAATCTCTTCGCTTTGTCAATAAATAAATATTGATAAATAGTACCATATTTTACAGTTAAATAAAAAAAACCGTAGCTTTAATTTTATGAAAATTTCAGAAAATCAGAACTGTGAGCTTGAGATGTTTTCCTATAACAGTTGAGAGATTGATATGTTTATTTATCGTTTTTCGCTGCATCGGACCGATCGCTCGCTGGCGCGATTTTTGTTCTGGACGATACAAAAGTTGCAAAATCTAAGGCCACTTATGCAAAACTCCCTGTCACGAACCGCATATAACCTCGACGAATCCCGCGCGTCGTCGTCAACCATGAATAAAAGATGAATTCATGCGCGTCTTGTGTACTACAGAAATACAGAAACAAGAAATAAGGCTGCCCCAAGGCTTCTTTATGCCGCGGCTAAGGCCAAAACAAATAAAAAGTGCCTCGCTATCGCGGGTGGCAAAAGGGGCGGGGTTGAAGAAAGGGAGGGGAAAAAGTGCATTACATCTTGTCTATGTAACTGCCGTCGTACGGAAGTTTATCCTTTCTGCGACGAAGTAACATGTCGTGTATTCATATAGTGATAACCAGATATAGGCGTCGTAAAATTTGTTCAAACGATGAATAAATGGTATCTGTTTAAACTAAAGTATTATTTACTAAAATATGGTATGTATAATAATAATGACTAGTAAATTGAGTTTAAAGGATGAATCGATTCCTGAATTGAGAACCATGTCTAATTATCTACTTCCAATTTAACCTAATTATCACACTGAATCATTATTACATTTTCTTAATTATAGGTTCTTTAATTATGCGTTATAAATTAATATATTTTACTTTGAGATAATAGCATTAGATATGTAAATAAATGATAAATCTATAGATACAAATCCATAGATATAAATAAGAAATATAATATGTAATATCATTAGATTTATTGCACGAATTCTTCCATTGAATGTTTTCATTCTAAAAATATTTTTTTAATAGCAAGAAGTTTCTCATAAAATCTTCTATTACACACGTTTCGATATCCACTATTTTAAGGATGAGACACAGTACGATCAGTACAAATTCCTGCGCGTATTTTCCACTTATAAGATATCGTATTACCGCGTGTAAATTATCGGCAGACTTCTTTTCGCGTTTTATCAACGAGAGCTCCGGGATTCTTCAGTTTAAAACATCATTTATCTTTCCTTCGGAATGCGCCGAAAAAGTTTCGCGCAAAAGTTGAGCGGCGGAAATATTCAAAGCCGTTCTTGTACCCAGCTTCTTATATTCGCCGTATTCTCTCAAGTATCCGGTGTTATTTTAAATCCAGGAGAAACTCCTGAGAGAGATATCAAACGTTTCTTTTTACGGCAGTTCGTACGGACGTATATATTCAGAGAAATTTTCGCTCTAACGTAAATTGAGACTCGGGAAGTCGAGTTACACCCGATGGTACCGGCTGCTCGAGAAGCACAATAGGCTATTTGTTTCGTCGCGGAAGGATTCGCGATCCGGATGGAACCTGCGGAGGCCGGACGTCTTAAGTATGCTTTCCGCGCGGTAATTAATCATTATTCCCCGCGGGCCGCGATTCATGCTCGAGAAGTCAAGCGCGAATTATGCAAAGCATAGCGCTCGATCCTACGAGTTTGGCTCTCAATTTGACGCGTAACATTATATGGCGACTGTGCGTATAATGCGATTAATTTATTCTGCCAAGACATACTCATATCGGGCGTAATGCACTTATCTCGTCCAGGAAATGCGTCAATGTTGCGCGATAACGTAACGTGTGGTATATCTGTAATGGAAACCGTCGGAAAGATTACCTGCTCGACTCGGAAACGCCGCTAGGGAGAGAACGTTGACCTACGGTAAATCACGCGATAAATGTCAAACAGCTAGGCGGTAAAGGACGCGTGCGGGTACCCGTCCAAGTGTTACGAAGGAGTCGACGTTTTGTACCCGCGTGCTCTTCCTCAACATCATCCTCGACGAAGAAATGAATATGCGTATGGGTTACTTCCAAAGTGGAGTGCTTCCTCGAGGAACGTCTTCGGCTACGATGAATCGTGGGATAAGACGGGCGAGGGTATAATAGAGGATATCCGGGTGGTGAGATACGAGGGATAGAGTGCGGCGGCGCTCTCTCCCTTTGAGAACGTAGATGGAGCGAATGAGAGTTCGGCGGAATGGGGAATTACCGGAAATGAAAAGATTCGAGCGATGAATTCCTTCGTAGACATATTGAAACATTAAATTCCCGCCTCTAAAAGTACCTGAACACAGGTTCTCGCCTCATCGTTTGTGAAATTATACGTGTTTTTTTCCCGTTTTGCGGGGATAACATGAGTTTTTTTTTGCTGGTTCGAGGCAAGATACCATTAGTGAAATGGGCGGATTCGAGAGCTCGTTCTTCCGGAGGATTCGATACCGCAAAGTATCCGCTTTGCGGATACTTCGGCTCCCGCTTCATTCGGTCTTCGCCTCGATTCCCGTGCGTGTGATATAATTTGTTTTACACCGAATCGAGAAAATACGTTTCAAAAGAGTCTTTCTACGTGCAAACTGAATGAAATGTATCGCGGTGAAACGCGATTGATAATCACGAACAGGTAGATCAGATTGGATGGTACGGATGGGATCGATATCACGGAAATGATGAAAAATAGATTAAGCGTTTTAATGCTTTCACATCAATATACATATGGAATATCCATTTGCAAAGCTAATGTAACGTAAATATATTATACGTATTACATTATTTAGTGATAGCTGCGATTTCTTATTAAACTCGAAATAACGAAATTGTGCGGCATGTATGTCGCTTATTTATTTGAATCAATAGACACAAGATCAATAGATTTTTATTTGATTGAATGTTCAAAGTGTTAGATTCAAATTGTTATCGAAAGCATCGTGCGCAGAAATTCTCTGTGTGATTGGCTAACGTCAATCACTCCTAAAATCATAACATCAATATTTGATTAAATAAAGTAATAGATACAGTGATTGAGCGATGCACAGCAATTGACTATAACACACTTTCACATCTCAATACATCAAAATCGACATATCGATTATAATTGTTTTCAAACTAAACCTCGATAGTGTGTTCTCTCTTGTTAAACTATAATCAATGCGCAAATTCACTGTCACTTCAAGTTCACAAGGAAATCAATTTTTGTTGTAAACTAGTAACTTCATCATGCAAGAGTTGTCTTTAAATGCCCATCATCTCTTCGCGATAAAAATTAAGTTAATCAAAGAAAGTAAATGACTTGGTATGTGTTTTATAATGAAATGTCCAGTACTTCTGATAACTTAAGTTTGATATAAATTATTTAAATACCTTGATTCAAAAAAGGAAGACACATGTTCTACGAATATTTTTATTCCAAGTGATAGTTTATGTTCTTATCATCTTTATATGAAAATATTCGACTGATAAAATTAAATTGTAACATTTAAAAAAAAGGAAATGTATTATTTCTATTAGTAATCGCCACGGAAGGTATAATATGTGAATTGCCAGAACTAAGTTATCTTTAATATCAAGAGAGGAGTTTCACCTCCAGTTCTCTTCGATCTTGTAAGTAATACCGTCGCTCTACGTAGCTCTAAGTTCCCGAGGTTGTGACACGTATAGAGCGCGGCTGTGTAGCGGTTGGCTTGATTTTCGCGCGGGGGCGGATAGGTGGAGGAACTTTTCTCATTACAAGAATACTTTTAAAATGGTTCGTTTGATAAACGAATGAACTTTCGGTGTTCCTTATCGGTAGCAATCCCGATGCTTGCTATCGAGCAAGAGTTGAAAGCGATCGCGAGAGTGCAGTAGCGATAGCAACGGGACGGCCTTTAATTTCCTTCCTGCCGTTACCGCGGCTTCATTGCGAGTGGAAATATTCTTATCACTGCAAAAATTATTCCCCTTTCTTTTTAATCGAGCAACAAGCATTTTCATAGAAATTCTTCGAATTATTATTTCATTATGATTTAACGCGCGCTTCAAGCACCGTGATTCTGTAATATCGCGCGTTTAAACGCAGTTTTTGTCGTCACGCTTCCTGCTATTCGCTTTTGCGAGATGTCTGGTATGCAACGGCACAGATTTCCGATCGCAGACGGCAATTCCCGGCCGACGGAATAAAGAATGTGTCGGCATGGGTAGCTTGGCATGCTGTAATCGGGGTATTTCCCAATTAAGCGTCCCACGCGGTGTCAGCTCTCGGCTTGTGTGCCGCGTGTGTGCCATGCACTTTCCGCGCGTGTAGATGCCATTTACTTGCCGCTGTACAAAGTCTTTCCCGCTTAGGCTAGCAATCCCTACATCGGCTTAATAGCTTCCCGCGGGAATTCTGGTGCCATCGGTTACCTAACCCGCGTCTAACAAGACTGATGATGATGATCGAGTCAGGCAAGATAACGTAAGAGGAAATTAAGTATGGAGGAGGCCCGACACGGATCGGACATGCTACTCCAATTTGCATTTCGTTCCAAGTTTTAATTGGTTTTAATCCTTTGGCGGACCTACACCCGGCTTCTCGCTCGCCTCGTACAAACTTTTAACCCTTTCCGCTGGAAAGTCAAATAGGCCCGCTGCGCGCACATACTTCAACAGTTTCCCTTGTTGAGGCGAATATACCGCAGTATCTTTTCGTACGTTCAAGCTAAAAATATTTAGAAGGGGTATCGCAACTTGTAATTCCTGGGATAATTTAGATGGGGATGTCCACGTGTAATATACATATGTCATAATGTTCATTAGTTTCGCTTGAAAGCTTTAGTCGTTTTAGCGCAACTGGGTTGCTTTGACCTCTTAATGTTTCTAAGTAACCCCTTTAATTGGCTACGCAAGTAATCTCAAGCAATGAAGTTCACGTACTCGGCAGCAAGACAGAAACATCGTTCGTCCTAACAATCCGTATGTGTGTGTATAACCGTATCTGGAATTAGTTGAAACCGAAAGACGGACATTGGGGGGGATCTTTGTCCTTCCGACTGTTCGCGTAGACACTGGCGAAGTTCTCGTAACTTCGCGCCGATTGAAGCAAACTCTACTACCCGATAACTTTCACCAGTCAAAGACTAGCGACGTGCAAGCAAACACGCGCGCGCACACATACACACCGTGCACGTCGGTGCGCCGTAGATAGGTCCTTTTCGTGGTGAGATCCAGGATTACAGCAAGTACTCGGGATTACCGGGTTTAGCGTTACCAGAAATGTCATATCCTTGGGAATTGGTTTCCCCGGGATGTATTACGTGGAATCGGCTTAATTATGTTTCTGCCTGGAAGTACTAAGACGTTTACGATGGAGTATGTCCCGACTGGGGATTCGGATAGAAAAAATGATTGGTTTGGCAACGTGACGTCTCTGATCCACCGGATCGAAATTTAGGAGGAGGCTTCGTAACGAGGAACTTTCTAATTGGAAATAATTAAATTTCACCGAGAGCTGTTGATTAACAGGCATCTTCGTTGTTACGTTCAAGAAACGTAGTTCCTCATAATACATACATTGATAGATGTTGAATGAGAGAAAAATTTATTATTAACGTAAAAAATATTTTAAGAGCTTTCTTTAAGATATTCTTTTCCTGTGAAAAAAGTTTTCGATAAGGAATTTTTCAATGCTTAAGAACACTCGTATTAAGATTAAAATGGTTTTAATTATAGATAATAATATGTTCGCAAATCAACTCTTTTATATTTCAATATGATTTAACAGATTTTGGGTTTACGTGAATAATTAAATAAATTGATTCTCTTCGGTTGTGTTAAAAAATGGCGCAGAATTAATTGTATCGCTACATAATTAAAATACGGTATGTAGCCGCTATTCGCATTTCGCTATTGAGCATAGTTTTGTGGTCTGCTCTCTGGGGAACGAAAATTACCTTGAAATTAGGGTGCTCTAATGGCCATGATAATTGATATTCGATGTACATCGAGGTTTCTCTCTCATTGCCTGACGTACATATTTGTTTCCATATATTGTTACTGTAAATAGCCTAAATGCTTTCAAACATTATGTATACCTATGCATATAGTCTTGCAACTATAATCGTATAATTGTTTTTTTAATAAAAATAAAAGATCCTGTAATATTCCTGTAAAATTATACTAATTTAAAAGCTTATACGTATTAATTGCTTCTTGTTTTTTTTTTGTTATAGATCACGTGGGTGAGACGCAGGGATAGACAGTTGTTAACAGTCGGTACCAGCACACACTCAATTGACAAGAGATTTGTCGTCAGGCATTCAAGCACCGATTGGCAACTCACAATACGTACAGTAACTTTGGACGATGCCGGAATCTATGAATGTCAGGTAATTTGGCAAAGTTTTTATTGTGATATTTTTAATTTTCAGAATATTTAACTGCAATGTTATAATCTTGATTTAGCGTATTTTTACTCGTATTTTTAGATTCCAACATTAAGATATAACATTTAATTCGCATATCTTATCTTTGATCGTGTAAATTCAATATCTCGTTATTTTATTTATACAGAGCTGAAAAAAAGATATTTGGCTTCACGCGATCAAGGATAAAGTAAATGCCAATTAATAGTTATATCTTAATATAGAATATAGAAGATAGAATAAAGAAAATATAGAAATACGAGTATATACATATATAAATGCGATTTTTGTGCAGTTCAGTCATTAGATTATTTTCGTAACAATGAGGACATATCAATTTACTACCATATTAATTATATCGACCGATAAGAGTTTTTGTTTTAAAATGCAAGATTAAATGAGTTAAATTTTCAGTACCGATTGAATAAAATAGCTATCGAACGGTTTTAACTATGAATGGTAAATTGAATAATTTTTAATATATGATTTCGTGACACTTCGTTAAAGGTTTCGCATGCATAAAATGTCAGCTGAAATGCCAAAGCGGTCGGTCACAAGCTCTGTTTCAGGTCGCGGTGATTAGCCGCGGCTTTAGCTTCAGCAGGGTTCTCTAATATAGAGCAATCAACGTAGCTTTGACGATGTGAATACAATTTATAATATATATTACAATATAATATATGTGGTTTGTTATAATTTGAAATTGGCTATTGTTGTGTGGAAAATGCTCAAGTTACGATATCTCAATTTTCGTAATATTATTTTGTATAATATCGCATAATATATTAAATTTATATAAAATCACTCGTTACTATATTATCAATGTATAATCGTGTTTGCATATAATTTTATGCTTTTCTTAGATAATTTGAAGATAAATTTATGTTAAAAAAAAACTCGTTACATCAGCAAACAGAATTATATAGGTTGACGACGAGTTTAAGCATTTCCCGATTGTCACCCTGGTACAAATGTTTCAACTCTTTCGAACTCGTGTCTTACGTACTATGAAAAGTTAAAGGTATTGCTGTATTACGATTGCAGGTGACGTCGCACCCGGTGCAGCGAAACTTCGCTCGTCTCAAGATTACGGAGGCATACTCGATAATACCAGGTGCGCCTGATCTGCACGTGAAGCAAGGCTCGAGCCTCCGTTTGGAATGCCAACTTATGGCGGCCACGGAAAGGCCCCTTTACGTCTTCTGGTATCGTCAGGGTCGTATGATAAATTACGACGAGGAGCCCGGCGTTGATGTCAAGCTGACGTCGAGCGGCTCGATTCTGACGGTGAATAAAACGAAGCTTACGCACGACGGCAACTACACGTGCGTACCTAGCAACGCCAAAGCGGCGTCTGTCATGGTCCACGTGATCGAAGGTGAGAAACACAAAGCCATATTCTCATTAGTTTCAGCTGAATTTAACTTTGGATTTGATGTTAATTGAGGGAAATTTCTTGAACGCGAAATTTAATCCAACAAAATGCATCGTGAAATTTTATCATAAGAACGTTCATAGAAAATGGAACATTAAATAAAATAGTGTTATACAGAATTATTTATCGAATGATCCACCTTGATTTCGCGAGGAAATTTTGCGCGGACCTAAATACAAAAGTAGATGATCTGCTGTTATATTTAACGTACAATGCAAATGTTACGTGGTTCAAGCAATATCACATGTCGATCCTTGATGTGTGCACGTCAAGGAGGGAATCTTTGACGTTACCCGGTAATTAAATTTTATTAACTTTCCTCTGGATTTACTATTGTACGGCAATGCTGATTCGTGGATTACAGCGATGTGATCGCTAAAGATTCGAGGTTTCTACAGTACGAGCAGCTTGCGGATTGTGTCAGTAGGCTGAATTCACGGTAATTGACTCGCTCTGGTTACGTTGTGAAAGAAGAGATCAGTCGCCGATCGGCCGCGGCGGGAGTAACTTCCACGAAACTTGAATATTCATTAGAGTAAGTGCCGACCAATTAAACGGCTCGTAAGGAGCTCGTTACGATCGGATTTCGCAGTTCTCGTAGACGCATTCACACAGCTCGCCTACGATAACAGAAAGGCGCTTGAAAATTGTACGACCGTCCCTCTAACGACGAAACTTTTTACGAAGCCCTCCGAGTTTGTTCCGCGAAGACGAAGTTCGAACGCAATTTTTTGAAAGTACGGTGTATAACTTCGGGCCGGCTTTACTTACACTTTAACGCGCTTAGTAACTACGTAACAACGCGATAGTGTCCGTGGGGCATTATCAAACTTATCTATTATTTTCTCCTTACACAAGGCGATACCCTCCTCCCTCACACGATTTTAGTTTAATCTTTTTTCCATGCTCGTGCCGCGACATGCCTTCGACATCGCCAGTCGTCGAAAGTTTCTCTTAGGCATTAGTGTACATTGTATTAAATCTCTTTGCGTTAAACTTTACGGTCTTGTTTACCCAAGCACGCTGTACTTATAAAAAAAATAAGAGAAACAATATTATAGGTATAAAAATACAGCAACTAGTTTGAAAAGTTCTATCCCAGACAATCTTAAAGCGTTACTATTACATTTAGATTAATTATTTGCGAATTTTAGAATATATATATAAATGCACACGCGAATGTTATTTTTGTAAATAACGGAGTAAAAGTTCAAGTACATACTAAAAGATACTGTGAGATATTGTAGATTTTATAAAATATTTTTAAAACACGTTGCGCTGATTTATCACGTCTAGCAATTTGTTAAGAACTATAGCATGTGTGGAGCGAAAAATGGACACTATCTATTGAAGTCTTTCATAATTAAATTTTAGTATTCGAAAGAGTAGTTTATTTTGAGGCGGCGTGAAAAGAGAGAACTGCCTTGGAAAACTCGAGAAGTTCGACAGATATTCATCCACTGTTTGCCTTCGTTGATGCCGAAGCACGTGACAACCAGGGAGCGTCACGCACGTGACCAGATTGCCGAGAGGTATTTTCTACAAGAAGAAATGTGAAATGATCCGCGTTTCATCTTATATCTCAACTAGGAACGTCGGTCGACCTGAGATCATTTAAAATGCTGTTTCTGCTCTCGGGGAAAGGTTTTACCGCTTCGTATGAGAAGAATACCTTCTACGCTTTTCTTTAGACGTGCATTTTTGCTCGTAGTTTACACATGTATGTTTTTAAAATATTTTCTATTATTAATAAATAAATAACAAAGACAGAACAACGATAATTGCATTCTTTGTTCGTTATTAATCTGATTTATTCCGGTTTTATTTCAATTACTTCTACGTTACTTCTACAATTTACATGTATAAAAGGGGATCTGTTAGCTCATATTTTTTTTTATTAAAGTCAAGTTACTACGGTTGAAAGAACAACAATTTGCATAAGAAGTATTCAAATTTCTCGTGGGGTATGCGCTTTTAAGGAATAATAACATATTAAATCGCGTATATAGCAAATATTACTTCAGAAACGAAAATAAATAGTTAATAAGATTATATTAACACGCGAACTTTTCAGCGCATTCCTTAATAAATCATCTCTAAAAAGGATGAACATTTTGCCTGCGACCATAATTGATACAAGCAGACGCAAATGTGTCGTAGCTCTATTTCAAAAGCGTCTTGCCATCCTAGATCCCTCGGCATCCATGAGCGAGTAATCTAAAATTAAGCAGCCCACTTTACCCGCTTCCCTTTTCCGCCATATGAAACGCAACTTTCTAATCTCGTTTCAGAGGAGGAGAAGCCGGCGGCGATGCACGGGGGCGACAGAAGGAACCTCAGCCCGGCAATTTTGGCGAGCAACTTTCTCGTGTCCCTTCTGGCGGCCGTCAGCTGGAGGATACCGAGTTTCACGAGCCTTTACCCTACGTGAATTATCGCAGCCCCGGCGGCGTCCTTCGGTCCGTGTGTCCCCCGCGGCTTGACGGCGGGTCCGGCGAGGAAACGAGGTCCCGAAGTCGTTGTCCTGCCGCCCGGTGACGGCACGAGCCCCGCTCATTTCCGATCCGGGAAGAAACTCCGGTGCCGGGGATGATTGTGCGCGTGTTACAATCCGCGAACTCGACGATACCTCGGTTTATCTTACGTGTGTCTCTTTTGCGTATATTAGATAGACGCTATTCGGGGTTGACAGCCGCGGTACGCGCGTGCACGATGTGTGCTCGTCCGATGCGGTGTCCTGTAGCTCAAGGACAGTGAGAGTCGCCGGCGAGTCCGTTTGTCTCGGTACGGTGCACACCTGTGAAGCCGTTCTTCGATCCTTCGCACCTTATCTTCCATTTTCTCGCCCGTTCTCGCGCGCGAGTGCCGTGTAAATGTGCTTGCCGGGACGACTGTACTCCGTTTTGGAATTGAGCTAGCGATTTACCGTAGGATACGTTTTAATCTTAAATTCTCGCGCGTAATCTATGCGTTTCGTTGCACGCGATGTTACAGTCCAAGCTCTCCTGTCCACGATAAAGATGAGAAATAAGATTTCAGCGTGTAAATACGAACGCAATTTCTTTTTTCTTTTGTTGTACTTGGAGATCCTTTTGTGATGACAAATGTCGTACAAAACAACGATATTTCAAAGAAAGTTTTGAGAATTGTGAAAGATCAATAATTTTGTCCGATACATTGTCCGGAAATAATAATAAATTTAAATCTCACTGTGTGGACAGTGGACACAATATGAAATATGTCACGATAAACGTGATGAATTTATCTCTATTTGAATATATTTCTATTTTAGAAATATATGTTGTCTTTTTATTATTGTCTAAGCTGTGCAATACAATTTTATTGCGACAAAATTACCAATTACTTCGGACGGTAACCACGTGAATCGCAACGAGACCAGAGGATTATGGAACTATGGTACTAAGGTACGTAATAAGATATGCATTGGTGAAAATGTCTGCGTAAGCGGAAAGGCTACCCTAGATTTGTTTGGACAGGAAACTCGGTTTCTCGCAGGAAATTTGTTTCCCGATGGGGACCTTTCCGCTCGATATGCGGCCTCGTTGATATCTCTCGGTGTGCGTGATCGGTGAGTCGTTTTCTTCGTACGTGCATTCTACATATATACATATATACACGTATATATTACGTGCAGACAAATGTACACGGCGAGAGCTCGATTTATCGTTCTTCCAATTAATCGTGGTATTCATATTTTCGAATCCCCAAAGTGATTTGTATCGCTTATCGTTTGCCGCATATCATTGATTGCATATGTCTCTGTTTGGTTCCAAACATCCCTTTCGATAGCGTTTGATCGAGCTCTCACCGTATATACGATACGTTATTGCATAACGTAGGGGTTGCTGCGAAAATTCTATTTGTCGTGACCAGCATGGCAGGAGAAAAGCCATTAATAATGATGAGTCGTATACTCCTCGAATCACTTAGTCTGCTACCATGAAGCCTCTTTTATTTTCTAAATCAAATTCAACGGAAAACAAATCTATTTGAAACAGACAAATATACACGGATTAAATAATAAAAGGAAAAAGTTGTTGATTTAAAGGTAAACAAAATATTGTACTGATCGGTATTGTATGCCGTACGATAAAAATATATTTTAGACGTGCAAGGGCTGTGTAAATTCCGCCCTAAGGTGATCTTGTTATCTTTTGTCAGTGGCAGAGAGTTTAAGTAAATCTCCTTTCGAGCCGTGGTGTATGTTTCTTCGAAATCGCGACAAGATAAGGCAAGCAGATTTCTCGCGACAACTTGATTACGCGAACCCGAGGTGGATGAGCGACGTTCTTTCCGCGCGCTGTAGAAGCCTTACCTCAATTCCCGTCGACTCTCCGCAGTGCCGTCGCGTCGCCGCGTCACTGAGCTGCGGAAAAAAAGTTCTTTCTCCACACCTCGCGATTCTCCGGGTGAATATACACTGAAGTATTCTCACTGTGTTTGTTCGCGCGGTGTACACCTATGTTTAAATAAATGATAAATGCAAATTCAGCTGAACGAATGTCCGCGTGTGAACGTAAAAGAGAAATGAGGAGACGGCAAACGCGAGAGGGCGAGCGTTTGCTCTCTGCTCTTGTTCGCCCGTTCTTCTTTTTTCCGTTCTTCTTCTAGTGTATAAGTACTCACTTCCATACGTCCTCAAGATTGATGAAAGTCCTCGAACGGCGCGCGTCACGCGAGCGATGCGAGCGATCCGATCTTTCGAGACACAAACCTCCTTCTTATTTTAACGAAATCGGGACTTGTACATTATTCTACCGATGATAGGAACTTTTCCCATCGAGCGAAGCTCTGTTTCTCGTTTCATTAAAATAGTGAAGATAACGAATAAAACGAAAACCCAGAAGACAAGATGTTTAGAAAATACTTAAAAGACATCTTCTTTACATCTCCTTTAAACATTTTTTCCTTCGGACATCGAGCATTTAGCGCTAAATTTTGGAGTATAAAATAATGAAGGTAAAGAAAGAGGTGACGAGAAGGAGTGTAAGTACTTTGGAAAGATTCTCGCATTTCCGCGGCCATCGGTGTTTTGCGAATGTCTCGCGAAAGCTGATTTCGCGACTTTTCTGCGATGGGAAATGCGGAATGAGCGGTCACAGTCTTTAGCCATACATCGAGTTTTATGCACGGCACGCATGACACATGGCGATGCGGCCGTAGACTCGCGCTCATCAACGTTATTTATCTGAATACGTGGAATCAATGTAAATACTAAACATTCTAACTACGCATTCAATAAAACATTAATCGTGACTATACGAATGTAATGAATTTATTCCCCAGATCTTGAAAAATGTCCTCGTTCATTATTTTGAATAGTTCAAAATTATTTCGATATGAATAAGTAATAATATGATGTGTAAAAGCTTTATAAAAAAATAATACAATTAAGATATAATTTCTTATCATAAATTAGTTATTTCCAGTAATTCTTTAGTCATTATGATACTAAAAATTTAACAATATTTGAGATAACCCTTCCTTTTGAGAAGTTTATCTTTAAGTATGTACACGTATATGTATGTAAAGCTTTTACATTTTTGTAAATATTATATATTTATTTTTTATATACATATGTATTTTATAATTTAATAAATATTTATTTCAGACAGAACTAACGAAGACCTACTTTCATAGTGCAAAAGCAACAGTAATTTAGCGCATAATTCGTATTAGCATTCTTTGACTTCTTGACGACAGTTTTACGATGCAGGTAAGAGAAAAACGCAGGTTCACCGCATGCGAAGATGTTTTTTGCAGACCACTTAGCATTCTTCTCTACAGAAAATAGAATCTCAATGACGGATTATTATTTCTCGCGTCGTAACTCACATGCAACTTGTTACAATCTATTGCGATTTATTTTGCGTGAACACGTATGTTCGCGTGTTTATTCTCTTTAATCATTCGTAATAACGACATCTATGCAAATGCTACGAGCCTCTGTCGCGTCTAAGTTAAACTTTTAATTATTACAAATTCCAATATTTTTACCAGTTTTTATTTTATTTGCTAATTTTCTATATATTTTAATCCATGTAAATGTTTAATCTATGTTACTGCAAGTGATTGGGTGATAAAAAATTATTGTCATAACTATTATAATCATCATTATAACTGTTTTAATAGGAGTTAAAGTAGGTTTGCATGCTTTTAAACAGTAAATGCACTTTAGTGAGTTTAAACTAGAGCCTCATTTAATGAAACGTAGAACTTCTTAAGTGAACATTATATAAACGATAGTAAAATGTGTAATACAATTATTTCTAATATTTAAAAGAGAAATAAATTGAATTAGCATTCTATGTAATTTCATTTTATTTCCATGCATTTTTCAAATCATTTTGTACGTTATTTATACAAACATATATAACTGTTTTACTACATTTTTACGAAGATATATGGTCTTGAGATTGAATAAACGCGTGAACAATATGAAGCGTCAGCTGTATCAATTTGCAGTAATCACATTGAAAGCGAAAACGGACAATGACGGATGCAACGTGGGACGGAATAATCGCAGTAAATCTTTTGTCGCAGCGATAAACCGCACATCTATTGGGAACACCTGGGAGCCTTCGGTACAACAAATGTGAATCCTGTCTCGATCTCGATTCCGATTTACACCCGTCGTAAAAAGAAATCGACGTTTAATCGCGCATTGAATTCGACAGAAATACTAGAGAGTGATGTTAAACAGCATTTGACCCACACATGAGTTCTTGGTAAAAGGTGACAAGAACGACCTGATAAAGATCGTCAATAAAATTCCACTTTCGTTAAATACGAAAACGTACGTGGCCTGCGGCGTTCCTTTAAACGTAATCGAAATCAATTAGATAACAGATAATAATGGAATTTCACGTCACTGGAAAGAAACAACGAATATACAAAAAGTCTCTCAGATTTTATAAATGTCGGCTATATAAAACGTCCCAAGTCTCGGCTGGCAATTAACGTAATAGAAACTTAAATTAAAAGAGCGCGTTTAATAAGTTCGGCGTATAATACATGAGGGCTTAAATTTTCTTCTAATATCAAGTAAGAGTGATTCTTCTATTTCTTCATCATTTTCTCTGATCTTGCTGTATATACCTTAAAGTTTATTAGAACGTATTATGATTTGTGGGTTTAAGAGATGCTAAATAATTAAATTAAAGAGTTTAGCTAGAAATTATTTAATAGCTGCAGTTTTTAAATTAGATTATTTTGTGAAGCAGATCATTTTGCACAATACTTTTTTGCTAAAAAATCTGGCTAATGTAGATACCTAGATATGCGAGAGCATTTAGAAAAATTGCTCATCATACACACGACTGTATCATACGCACATATAAGTACTTGTATTTAAATTTCAGGTACTAATATCGCTACAGAGAGCGCAATATTCGTGCCTTGTCGCGACGTCTCTCTCGTTTTTATATTTCGCCTGATATTTCGGCCTGATTCTTCGCGCCCCCTCGGCTCGTCTTCCTTTTATTTTCCATCCCCGCCGGGCAAAAGTTACGCGATAAAAGCTCGAAACTCTTTCGCAGCGACTGCTAAATTGAAACACCGTCGAAATAAAACGACCCTCCCTTATTCCTACCGTGATCGTCGAGTAGCAGGTACCTTTATATACGCCCGCACAGGTGCACTCAGATTGGTAATAAAGATTCCGACTCCTTTCGAGGCTGCGTTGCGTATGTGTGTACTCGCGTGTTTCAACGAAAAAAACGACCGTTGAAAAGAGCTGCCTCTGCTTGAAGGAGTAAGAGTGAAAGATTGCCAGAATGCTGCGCGGAAAGAAACGAGAAAAAAAATGCGCGAACTCATTACACGAACGGAATTATTCAGCCGTTCTGTTGCGAATATATGACTAGCTGCCGAGTTTAACGCAACGGACGGAAATGTCGATATTCTAGCTAGTATTACGATGATGCTCCCAAGTGAAATTTTAAATGCAAATTTATATCAGCAATCTTTTCAAATCGCGTTTCGTCGTGATTGAAAATTATGGCAGCGTATATGCGAAGTAAACAGTAGCAATCGAATATAATGTAATTCGCATATACACCATAGGTTTGTGTTATACAACTTATGTCGTCATTATATTATAACAATATGCCTTTATTCCTTTTTTGTGCTGACAGCATAATTTAAACATATTCCTACGTAGTTGATATCAAGTTCTACATTCTTTTCATGTTTTAATATTGAAAAAATAATTATTACTTTAAAAAAATTTTGTTATTTATAGAATGTGATATTACATGTGATTACTACATGTAATATCGATATTTTAGTTTAATTACTTACTTGTGCGTATCCAAAGATTGTACATAAAGCTAGGCGGAAGCTCCGAATCATCTTACATGTGTGCCGACCTTTTTGGAAAATTGGTAATAATAAACTTTATTGGCAGAATCAATCTTGCAGGATCAATATATCGTAAGTACGTTTATTCGCATTCTTCCCTTTCATTTCTTTATACCAAGCACGAAAGCATGAATTCTTCGTATTGAAGGAACGAATAGAATGACAGAAGGGAAAAAGTAACGGATCAAGCGGGACAGCGTTTAAGTCAAACTGAGGTTAAAAGAACAATATCGGTAAACATAGCGAAATGGGATTATCGATCTTAGTGATATATCTCAATGAGTAACATGTTCCATTTATATTCTAGCCAACTATTTTCTGACATGATCATGTCAGACAAAATGTAAAATATTCATCATTCAATTAACTATATTACTAACAAGTAATATATTTCTTGAAAGTTTTTCCCCCAAAAGCGAGATTTTTTCAAAAAATAAAAAAAATACGCATCTTATTGCTATTTAATTCTATAAATGGCGATAAGATAGTAATATTGTCAAGAATTGTCAATTGTAAAAGAAAATTGTAAACACTCTCGATTGTAATTGGCCGGTTTGCTTATTGTTTAAGTTTCACTTGCTTATATTCTTCTAATTTTTGTAGTATAAGATGCCACGCGCGATATGCCTTATTACGATAAATTGCTCTGATAAGATGATCATAGGACGTGTGGCATGCATATACACACATACAGAGATCTTTATAGTTCATTTCTTAAAAATGTGCTTTCAGAAAATAACAGTTATTTATAATTAAATTTGTCTTTAAATATGCTTTAACTTGGTTATAAGAACAATTCAAGATTATCAAAAAGTTGGTGAGAGGAAGGTACTCTGGAAAACATAATATTTTCGAAAAATCTGAGTACACTGTTATAAAATGTTTTTAAAAGCTTTGCTTAAAACATTTTTGAATATTTTTCATTGTTTCGATGTTATACACTTAGAAACATCAAGTTTTTTGAAAGGAATATTTCACTCCCAATGTAAGAGCACTTATAAAATATACTTGTCTCTTATTTTGATCTATACCACGTATATTTTCAAAACTCATAAAAATCATGATAAGGGGGACCTAACTTGTAACCCTCTTTAAGAAATATTCCTATGCAATAATTTTCTCTTTAAAGTCTGGATATAAAGAGCGATAAGAAGATTTTCATTTCAGTCTGGAAGTTATTTGATTAAATAATTTTTAATCCTACAAATTAGTGATTGGTATCAGATAAACATCTCGACTCGATTTTCTTGTCGACATTATTATCTTCTATTTTGTCACTCGCGTCTGTACAACAAGTCGCTATAAATATGGTGTAAAATTCTTTATTTCAGAAGCGCGCGACTGTAATATGAAGAAATTCCAATAATGACTCGACAGAAGATCTTATGCATGATATCGCTTGAAAATAGAGCGTCGCGGCGTCGCACGTCTTTATGCATGTTCAAGTTTCAAAACGCAAGCAGCAAAGAGAGAAAGAGAATCGGCGAGGAAAGCAGGTTGACCCCCTCCAAAAATAATTGGCCGAAATGTTAATTTGACAGCGACCACTGCTATTAACAATTGTGTAAAAATATTGTTTAATTCAGAGAATCTGTTCACGATTTCACAATTATTGATGCGACCAAAACAACAGAATCGCTCGATCAATTACAAGCATTATTAGCACCATTTTTACATCAGATATTGGAAACAAATTCTTTCCAGAACAACAATGACGATGGTGATATTTCTTAAACGTAAATTTGCTAATTTACGAGGGGGGAAAGGCTTTTTATCGTAATATTTCCATTTATAGAGAAGAAATAAGGATTCCGCTTTATAATTAAAATTAAAATGAAATTAAATCTAAGAACAACTATACAATCCAAATCCAAGTGTATTATTTATACACGCATAAACGTCTAAAAATGACACATTTGATTGAAGCTCTTTTTACATGTTTTCTGCGTGTTAAATTATATCATTTAACGTTTAATCGTATTAAATTAAAAGTTAATACATTTAATCGCGTTAAATGACGTGTTTAAAAACGGCAAGAAATATGTAAAAAGAGCTTCAGTGAAAATAACACACTTGGATTTGCACTGTAGTTGAGTAATGCCAGTCCAGTTATCTCAATAATAACTTATTATTCAGAGATTCAATAATCTTACATGATTTAAATAAATAGTTGGCCTATCAATCTAAATCTGTGACATCATAAAGCTGATGCGAGATGAACGTATCTCTTGGTATAATAATAATAATTAATAAATGCATTGAAACGTGCCATTTTAATTGCAATTTTCAGACGCATCTAAAAGCAATTACCGCTTACGATGCGACAATCCAGTGCACGAGTTTATTAATCATAATTATCGGTCACTGCACTGTTAATAAGAAAATACAGATATCTTAAAAATTTCTCTATTATTGCTTTATTACTACTTAATTTTTTTATACTTACACTTATTACTACTTGTATCTACTTTTTATATATTTTTACTTCTATTGCTTTTTTATAAATATAATAATGTAAGTGAAATATAAATTCCCGAAATGGATTACCATTCAGGTCATATACTCTTGTACTTATAATCTTCAACTCTTTAATCAAATTTTTACAAAACCGGCTATATGGAATAATTTTTTTTTTTTTAAATATATGCCAAGCTTATCAAGAAAAGGTAAGCAAGAAGAGAGTGTAACATTTAAAACACATTTTTGTTTTTTTGTTGTGTCCACTTTCCCAGATTGTGAAGATAACATTCGTGATATTTTAAAGAATACTTAGCAATATCAAAACTAGCTATCATATTTTTATTATTAGTATTTTATATTCTATACTACTTCTATTTCCGCGGAATAGAACGCACTCTTACCTCGTTTTATGCTGTGGTATGCAAGCATGGTTGAATAATCTTTTCAATGACACGTCTCTCCACTTCCGATCGGATTTCGTCTGACTGCAGTAGAGCGAGATTGTTGTACGCGTGACGCTCATCGCGACCTATATTTCATTCTTGAATAAGGATGACATTTGCGGCCTCTGATCCACGGCAGGACTTAGTACGCAGGAAGCGGTAAGCGCTTTATAGCGACAACTAAATCTTGCACGTACAAACGGGTCGAGCGGTATGAGAGATGACGCCGGGTTGAAGCAGTGTTTTGGCTCACTGGCGCCGGGCTTTACCAAACTTTCTTCGTAGCTCGGGACGGAAATACAGGGAGTGAAGTTCCCTGCTCCTTAGGAGTTACTCGTTCCGGTCATGTACACATAATACATCTGTTAATGAGTTAATTATAGAGATTTTTGCTCGCCTATCAATTTCTATTAACGATATTAATCTGAGGGAAATCTTTGATTTATATATAAAATTAATTTTCAGGGATATTATAGTTTAGAATAACTATAGTAATAATTAAAATAAATCTTTAGTTCGAGAGAAAGTATATTGTAATCTCTCTCTCTCTCTCTCTCTCTCTCTCGCTGAGCATATTAATAAATTGCAATCAACAATCAAAAATTGAGTTATGCGTTTTATTATTATTTTTTTCTAACAACTGTCAAATAAATATTGCAAAAACAGAATTTTATTTCATGGTTAAAAAAATTGAAACTGTTGCCACAAAAATGAAAAAGTTTAACTAACATTTAAAAATCGGGAATGGATGGTAGTGATATGTGTGTCCACACTATCGATAAAACTGAAAATATCATATTCTACGATATCGTGTAACTGGCATATATGTATGTCAGTATATCACAATATATACACATACATATATAGAACTTATGATTCGAGAACTTCATGGGAAACAAGTGCAAGAAGCATCACATCGCATCAGTGGCACAATCTAGCTATATAATTATTACATTTTACATACAATAAAACATATTACAATACAATTATATATACAATTAAAATATAATTTACTAGCTTAACTATAAGTTTTGACGGTAATATTCACTTGTAAATAATATTATTGGTAGCTATAAAAATGTACAGTTTATTACATTATTAAAAAAAAATAAAAAAAACTATAATTAATATTATCGACAGGCACATTATTAGACTGCAAATTGTAATATTTACAAACTTCGAGAAAAAATCCGTTTAAAAAAGTAAAAATCTTATTCTACCAAAAGAAGTAAAACTCAATAGGGTGAACAAGACGTGCAATCGTGTGCTCCTATTCATTTTACCACAAGAAAACGGACACGTAGACACGTTGGAAGCTCTTATTATCAAAGCCGACGATAAATCCCAGTCTTCAGAATGAGCATGGACAGCAAACCGCTCTGCATATTGCTGTGAACAGAAACGATCAAAAGTGATGTTTTTCTATTACTGCAGAAAGGTTGCTAGCGCTAATATTCTCAATAGCAAGGGCCTAGCTGCCATTACTATTTAGCAATAAAGAGACAACGCAACATATAAAATTGATATTGCAAGAACACTGGCAATGCTTAGATTTAGATAATTACGGGAATTACAATAAATTAGACAAGAGAAGAAAATGTGATCTACTAAAATCTGCTAGGATTGTTGTTGCCGATAAGACTTAATAGCATATTTGCTCGTATTATTTATATATCTGACCCGGAAAGCATTAATGTTCAGAATGCACGAGATGTCGAACGCTACCGCGTCTTGGAAATACGCATAAAAAAGTCACAAGTTTGCTTTATATAGAAAAACTCGTATAAATGCAGTTGTATCCAATTGCATCACATTTATAAATAACAGTTAATAAGTCGCGACTCACGAAAATAGCGACATCGTTATGTTTGCATATTTTAAAGGAAAGAACAACACAAAAGAGATTGAATATTGCATGCCGCATGAAAGGCTTCTAAAATATTTACAGCGTGGAGTATTATTATCTTGTATTTAACAACTTTTAATGGCTCGTATCGTAAGCGCTGTCCAAATATGGCAACGCTAAAGAAACTCGTGAAACGGCAGCAACAATTTGATCATCGCTTTAGCATTACGCTCCCTTATTAAAATAACATCTATTCGTGGAGTTGTACAGCTACATTATTTATGTATATTATAGTGTAAAGAAGAATATAACTCGAAGCGTTTAATTTAAATACATTGAGCAGCTTATTCATGTCAAATTATTTTTTAACAAGATTTTATAATCTGATCAACTTTTGTTTTTTGCGAACGAAGATATTAGTAATCGCGCCGTTAATTGCAATTTTTCAATTTTAAACATTATATATTTTTGTAATAAAATTTTATATTACTTATAATTCTATTAAAGTCTATTTTAAATTATTTATCGAATACAATATGTTGTTTTGTATTTCCCTTCCCGAGAAAATTTTCTTTTCCTTTCCACTTTTAATTGAAGACAGCGAAGTGCCTTGATATTTCGGATCGGCTTTGAACTGATCCAGTAGAAACTGCCAACGTGTAGTCAGACCACGTGCAAGTTACTCAGATCTGCGCTACGTCACTTCGCCGTCAAACTACTTCGCTCCGTTATCTAGTAGTGAACTCTGAACTCGCTGTCATTCGAGCGTTAACGTGGGGCGCGAATATTATCGGCGTGTCACGCATATCTCGAGCGTAACGGGCGAAATTGCGATGTCGTCGTGGTCGTGGATCGAGACGAGCAATGCCGACGTCGCGCTGAGCTTTCACTTTCGGCGCGCCTATAGCGAGCTATCGAGCTAGTTTTACGAGCTTCCGTGCTACCCACCCGTAATGCGGTTTATCGCCCCCGCGAGAAATCTGCTCCTCCGAAGCCCGTCGAGTCCTTGGTAACTCCGGGTCCGTCTTTCGACAGTTCTCGCAATACTGTGTTGTCATCAGGACAGAAAATCTGTTTGGAAGCTATGAATTCCTTAGATCGATGAATTCAATGCACGTATTACAAGTAATCATGCACGAAAAACGAATATAACGATGTAGCGAAATTTAGTGATCCCTTTATTCAATACCTGCTTTCTTTATACTTAATTTTAATCTGTTTTATTATATTATTACGTTCATTCAAAAATAGAGAATTTAACTGAAATATCTAATTAACAAGATAAAATAGAATTAATACTTTTTCTCATTCGTCTATTCGAACACATAGAAATATTGTTTTATACTTTTATGAGTTCAATGTTCAGGAACAGCGGATGATAAATGACAGTAAATTATCGCAAGCGAGATGAAGCGATACACTGTTCAGTACTGTCGCTTAACTGTTATATCGTTACTGCTACACCGTTAACTGGATTTTCGAGGTGACAGATAATCGTTTGCGCAACGACGCATGGAATTCGAAGGTGGACCGGATTATCGGTGACACGCGTTCACCGATGCTTCTTCCAGATACGAATACGCGATGTATGCCGTTAAGCTCGCGCGGTTGGACGACACGGCGATGGATGATTGTTCAACGAGGAGCGCAGTGAGTTAATACAGGCTTAAGATTTATTAATGGGATAACGCATATGCGAGGCGAATGGTGCGCCGCGTGGCCAAATGATTGCGGCGCCGTGCGTTTTCAGAGGAAATTATTTAGATTGCTGTCAAACATTCGGCCTGACATCAATTATCGCGTAGATCATTAGCTTACGCATATTAATCTTTGTTACCGAGCCGCGTATCTCATCGTGGCTCCTGCACAGAGAACACGCCGTAATAAATTTATGAACTGACGAAGGGATTATAACGGGCGTTGCGCAAAAGGGGTGGCGAATGTGAATTGTGCAAATAATTACGGCTCATCCGGATTTCGTTTTATATCCCGTGTCACTGAGTATGCCGCAATTATTTAGTTTATAAACTGTATGTCTCGATATAGTTAGAAAAGGGAGTATTAAGTTATCTGTGATGGAAAACAATGCAGCGGCGATACATAATTATATCTATCTTTTGTTTTATCTTTGCGAAATTGTTGTGCTAAAAAGTGAGGGAGACAATACGTTGGTTTAATCAGGTCAAAATCACCAAAAATAGTTGCATTATTTATTCCTAAGCGTCAATATCGTACCTTTTATAACGAATGGTAAACAGATTGTTGTAAATAGCGTCATTAACTATTTGAATCATGCCATACAAAACGTAATGTATGAAGAAATGTTTTTATATTATGAAATTATATTATGGAGTAGTATATTATATTTTTTTCATTAAATATTTAAATAACTGAATTAAAGTAGCTAATCAATAAAATCTGTTCAATAAGAAAAACTAATATTAAGTGCGATTAATGAATAATAGTTAGTTGTTCCATTATTTACTCTGTAAATTTCATTATTGCTCTTTTTCAGCAATACTTATTAATTACGACATTAAATCTGAGCTCTATGAGCTTTTTCAACATCCTTTTAAATGTCCTTTGAACGTATACCCGTCTGTTTACAACAAACATCCGAATTTTCGAATCTATTTATTTATAGAGTTTATCTTTCTATACAATAAACTAAAAAAACAAAAGAAGCTTAACGTTATTCGAACTGCAAAAATTGCTAACAAAAGAGTAAACAATAAATATACTATCTGAAAATTTAGTCCAAAAAGTCAGTGAAAAGATCTACTGCAAGTATTGATGTATTGATGTAAAAAAATCAATTGAACAATTTAACTACTTGCAAAAATATAATGTAACATATTTGTATTAATAAATTTAATTTTTTCTTAGATGTTAGTAAATATCTATCAGACTTTAATCTCTCGACTATAATATTAGGTGTATGTAAGAAAAGTACAAAGTTTTTTAATAATAAAGTATTATATTGAAAAATATTTTATATGTACTTTATATAGAAAGAAAGTTCTCCTCTTATTTACTTCTAGCATTCTTTCTCGCATTACAGTTAATAAATCAGTTGAGTTCAGTATATGTGTAACATGAAATATAGATTTTTAATACTGGCAGTGAATATTGGAATGCATGACATCGATAACGACATTACGGCATACATTAAACGACGAAATAATAAAAACTTTTGATAAAATTTACGTTTTTAAATTACAATTTAGTACGATTTCTATAAAGATAAAATATTAATATAAAGATTTAGAAAAATTATTAAATATATATAACAAAAAAATCTGCTATATGTATAGATTAGTTTAAAGTTTGAATATTGATTATTATTAAACTTAATATTTAACATTAAATAATTTAATTTTAAAGTAAAATATTTTATTTTACTATTACAAAATAGTAACAAAAAAGTAACGAATCGTTATTTTCTTAGTAACACATAATTCAGCGCGTTAAACGTAAAATACGATACATATACTGCGAATTAGAATTCCCTACCTGTATATACGTATATATTCGTCGAATATCGAGATACATGCATTGTTTAGAGATGCTTTGGGACGTAGTTGGTTATATACAATAGTAATTACCTATCATGTAAACTATACGTTCCCCTACAATGCCTCGCGCGTAATCGATAGTCGCGCTGCAACAAGTAGATGTATACAAACTAGCAAATGAGAACGACGACTTTCGTTCCGATACACTCGAGGATCGTTGTTGTACGGTCAATCTACCTGCGAAACATTAATAGCCACATGCACTTCGACTGTTTCATTGTCACAGTTTGACTTTTCCTTTCACTGGGTAACACGCTGATTACAGATAAAATTAAATGACTAATACCGATGAAACCCACAGCATGCTCGAACCTTTTGCGAGTGTTTGAAAATGTAATAGTACTTAAATGTAATTGAAACTTCTTATATTATAATTAAACCTAATATAAAAGTAATATAATATAATAATTTGTCATATTATAATTTGAACTTTTTAAAACACATTCAAAGTTTTTATAAATATTTTCAAACATAACAATACCTGGCACAAAAAATTGTGTTAATAGACAATTAAAAACTGAATACCTATTTCATTTCACAAAAAATATCATATTTTTAGAGTTTGCCTGAAATTGCATTAAAAAAAAGAAAAGAATGATTTACAAATATCTGAAATATTTCTATCTAGAACAAAGTAAAATTAATCAAAAGATGTCTCTCTTGTAACTTTTAATAACTTTTAATTATCATTCACTTTTCATTAATGATACAATATTAACGTGAATCAAGACAGTTTATCGCATGTATTTCGTTCATTGCGCTTACGCGCAAAGCACATTATTATTATTGGAGCTTGTCACTCTATAAATTATAGATAAAAGTCAATGATGGCTGCAGAAGAAGGTGAATAAAAGTTCGCTTGTGGCATGAAACTTTCTGCATTCGTCGCTGCGACCTCGGGTGACCGCGCACCTTTATTCGATTCAGAGTTTCATTTTATATCTCTTTAACGCTATTATTTGATATCGTTGCCATTAGTTAAGCGGTATTTATGGCAGGTTTCGGTAATACCGCGCGTTTGAATATCCCCCTAGAGCCTTTCAAAACGTTCCCCCGAGCAATTAAAATACGCACGGTTGTCACCGGATGGTCCTTTTTTACGACTAAACCGCTCACCCATTACCACAATTCCGCCAGAACGGCCGCCATCCGAGCCGTCGTTCGTTGGCGTTAAGCCGCGTGCGAAAATGGCTTTTCTTCTCGCCAGTTCTCCCGACTTGCTAATTAAATAAAAGGGTCGACAAGAGAAAGAGGAAGTGCTGCCTTACCCTATCCTCCTATCAGCCGTGACCGCGCACACGGAAAGAACTCAAATGAGGAAGTATCTGTAAAAGTGACTTCCGCTCCTTCTCTGTCCTTTCTTTTCCCTTCTTCACCATATTACTTAACCACCTATCCAGCAAGTTCGTTCACAATGGTTTTCTTGTTGCTGTTGAAAGTCCTCTATTTTTTACGATCATCGTTTTTTTCTGCAACTCCTTTTCCAACGCATCTGTTGCCCAGCTGATTCCGGTATACTTTGCACACATTTACAACAATATTGTTGGTGTTAAATATAGATACTCTTTTTTCAATTATCGTTGCTTTTATGACTTGAACCTTCTTATCTGTCTCTCCCATTTACATGGAAAAATTACAAATATCATACTTTGCCCTCGGCAAATTTGCATATCAAAAAGTAACTCAAACAAAGAGACTTTTTACTTGAAAAATACCGAACATCATTCGGGGATTTTAGATGACATCGAGAAATAAAGTTTGCTCTCGAAAAAAATTGTTCTTCCTTCCTTTTCAGACTTACGTCTTTACCGCAAGTTTAATCGAGCATATCCTATCGTACTCTGAACCGATGGATTAGGATACGCGTAGAAATTGATCGGATGGAGCTACGCGAGATACGTATTTCGGGATAACTTTTCACTCCTGAAGTTCTTTCTACCTTTTTCTTCCTTCAATCGTCAATCGCACACGGATATTTCTACATTATCAGAGACAGCTAAAAGGGGCGGTGCGCGGTGTATGAACCGCGCGGTGCATTTCATATTCATGATATCCTCGCTTAGTAAAGTGGACTTACTTAGAAGTAATATAAATGATAATTTGCACCATTGTTCTTGCTTTGCAGCTCAACCGCGCGACTTGCAGCATTAACAATCATCAACGTCGAATGAGGAGGTCGCGCGCGAAGTTCGATTCTGAGCAACCGTTGCATCCGCGCACCCGCGGAGAACATAATTCCTCAATGAAAATTCATATAAGGGAGCTACTCGCGGCGGGGCAAATAATATTCAGGAAAAGTATACCGCCGCGCTCTGAGAGAGAGCGATAAGTAATTTTCCGCCCAAGAAAATCTAAAGTTGCAAGTGCAGAGACTTGCCATTGAAGTACCTATGTTCTACTTACGCGAAGCAATCTGACTGCACGAAATAACGTAGTAAATACAAATTAATGAGCAAATTCCCACAGTTGTTACTGAATTTTGTTTACTATGATACAAATGAACGCGTAAATTGCCTACATCGTGTTATTCGTATTACTCGTGTCATTCGTTAGTTTCATAATTTCTTTGTTTATCGTACACCGCTTTATACCGAGAAAATGTTTTGCCAGAATTTTATATCAGTAAATTCGATACACGGAAAGAGTTGTGAAATTGAGTAAAATGAAGAACTCACGAACGTTCGTAAAATAAGGGCGCGTGCATACAAATTCTGTTAGCCAGGGAAAATTGTCCGAACTTGGATACATATTTAGCAGCGTTATCTCAAATTGGGGAGTAACAGAGCGCGTGTGTAACAATTCGCCAAATATGATTATACGCTCGTAAATCCTGAGCTGCTCCACTTACAAAGTCGAGTAAACGCGGCGGAGGGTTGACCGCGGTCCGCGCGCGATCGAGATCAGGTAGTATTAATTACGCACCCTCTCCCGTCCACGATTTGCGGAAGCCACTAACAATAAGGATCACGTCGCCGTAATCGCGGTATTAACGATAACTCCCGGGTGCCGTGCCGTGCGCCAGCTTTTCCGGGACGTCTCACGTGCCGCTACGATTCGGCTCCTCCGCGAAACAGGCTCCCGCGCCCTCAAATAATTCCTTCTAGTTTGGGCGAAGTTAATCCCGCCGGATCATATTGTATTACCTTGCTTGAGCTTAAGGGAACCGGCACCGCAGAGCAGACCCGGTGACAGTGGTACCAGCATACAGACTGGGGAGAATCGAGAAGGAAGAAAGGGAAGAGCGATAGCGGTGCGACGGCGAAACGGAGAGAAACGAAGAGGGAAGACTCGAGAGCGGCGCCGGCGGTGCGCGGCGGCGACGGCGGAGGAGGAATTCCAGAAGATCCACGCGGATTACGTACGTGATTGTACGACAGTGACGTCACCGTGGCCATTGTTCCTGCTGTAATATACGAGCGGGCATAATCCTCAAATTACGTTCCCGTAACGCGGCGCTTCCGTCCGTCCGTTTGCGCCTGTCCGGGGCTCACGTACGCACGATAATAGTTTCCCGCATAATAGTTTACTAATGACGCCTTCATTATCATATGCCGGCCGTCGTCATACCGGCACGCACGGTATAGATTAACGCGCCCCGGCCTCTTCTCCGCGATCACGATTCTCGTTCCGCGCCGAAGTCGCCAGGGATGGTCTCGAGATCGTTTTGCACGGACGCGCGCGAATCCACGGAAATCCGCCTAGACGATTATAGAACGCCGTCGGAACGCCTTAGTTTCTAATTCGCGATACGGCTTAGTGACCGGAGCTCCATTTTCGGCAGCTTCCAGGTTAATCCTTTGACCACTTCATTTAACTATGACAGTCTAGCTTCTGTACCTTTGGTTTCGTAAGTGGACGATTATCTGGTCTTTCCAGAATATCTCTAATGTATCCCTTATGAAGAAAAAATTTATAATGCTTATTAATTTCTCATTTATCATGCGATAATTGATAACGTCAATAAAGCCAGAATTTAATAAAATTCAATTATATGGATTAAAATTTTTGTGCAATGTTTTACGAATATTTATTATAACATTTAATGTAAAAAAAGCAACTTACGTGAATTTTTAAAATATATAGTCCGTCATGTTTTATTTTAAACTATTATTGATGTATCGATTATTGATACTTCTACAAGGTATTTTTGTATTTAAGTACTCTTTGAAGTTAATTGAGGGCTATTGCAGAAAAGGCTGCATCAATCACGCGAAAAAGCGTTTGAAACGTTGATTAATTGTCCATAGACTTTTATTTCCTTCTACCTTCTTTCATCTCAACAGTTTCAGTTGCCTCTATGCTATTAGAACAGTGGTGCAATTTATGTCACATTAAGAATCATTAACGGGTTTGTTATTTCACAAATTCATCGTGTAAAATCACACATTAAATATGTAGTAATGAGACATTTTCATGGCTGGGTAGGTAGATTTTAATAAGAGATTGCACGGTACGTAAAATCTAATCTTTAGTTTATGCTTCATTTTCTTTTATCTCACTTTTTATCAAAATTCGCAAACGCGACGACGCCATTTCCGTAGGATTTACGTAGGAACTAATCAGATGCCCAACATTTTCATGCTGAACTCATATATTCCCGTCAGCATGATGTAATGGGCGCGATAAAATGGGCCATTCGTGTTCGCGATTTTTACCAGTCGATGCCCATCGATAGCGCGTTATCCAGACCATCCAGACAGCCGGTTTGATGCGTAGGAGCACACTTTGATAAACGCCGCATCAAAGCATTTTATGTCAAGAGTAAATCGACATTTTCATCGGGCGCGCACAGTACGGACGTCAGCTTTTACCGTTTTACCATAAAAAAATTTGCGAATATATATGTTTTTTTTTCACGTATATAAACACGTAAAAAAAAGGGCCGATACATTCATGAAGCACGAAATTGCGTGAGGGAGAAATTCGCACGATGTCACTTCCGCATTGTTATTATCTCACGAGAGACTTTCTGGATAAAGCGACGTTCGCTGATAACGAGGCGCGCGATGGTGAGATATTGTTCGGCTAACGCTTTTTGAAGCGTACATATTTCACAAACGCCGGCCGTAATTACGATCGACTTAACTGATGTATCTAACGTCGTTCCTCTCGCGCACCCCGTGGCAGCGTAATCTGATACGTACATTCCCGGATACGTATCGCCCGGTATTAGTTTCCGCGACGGAAATATATCGACAAACCGAGCCGACGCGAAAGGAATCTCGATAGCCGCAAGAAAACCGACATTGCTATTAAGTAACGTTTTTCATAGTTCCGAGTATGTCGGAGCTTCGATATTATAGCTTATCAAGTTCTACCAGAATTGACATATGCATTTTTTTATCTTGAAGTGAAAAAGATAGAGAGAACAG
The DNA here is from genome assembly GCF_030848805.1 of Temnothorax longispinosus. Taxonomy (NCBI): domain Eukaryota; kingdom Metazoa; phylum Arthropoda; class Insecta; order Hymenoptera; family Formicidae; genus Temnothorax; species Temnothorax longispinosus. The sequence continues at coordinate 5,466,213 of NC_092362.1, read as the reverse complement.
ATGTTCCATTGTTCTCTCTAACAGTTTGTTTTCGAATTAATAAATTCAGATAAATTCGACTCTTCGTATAGATACTTCCTAGAATTATCCCAACAAATTGAGCATTCGATTAATATTAAATATGTAGAAATCAGATACATAATCTAAAGAACTAATTATAAATAATAAACTAATTGCAAAGATGTGCAAAAAAGATCGTTACTTTAATCACCAATATTTATTCCGTAAGTTTCAAATTAAAGGACGTTACGTGTCATTTCCTACTCGAAAAGAGTAAATTGGAATCAACAAGCTAATCAGAGTTCGAAGATCCGGCGGGACGGAAAGTTTTATCTGATTTTTCCAATACCTGGATTATCAGTTAGGCGAGGAAGTATAAGAAACCAGGGTCGAGTTGTGATCGCGCGAAAGAGGGAAGAAATCGATCTCGGTAATATCTCTACTTTACCTTTGTAATTTCATAAAGGAAAAAGATCGCGCCCGCACCACTGTCCCACCGCCAAGAAAGCCTTGAAGATTCCTATCTTCTTTTTCGCCTCCATTTAGCTCGATTCTCGCACAGTTGCCGGGCGGAGAATCCCCAGGAATCGACAATTCATGTAACCTAGAAATAAGTTGAAAGAGTTGCAGACTATGCAAAGTAGCTTTTCAAGCTGCAACCTGCAACATGCGACATAATGCGGGGTTAATATAGGGCTTTGATCCCTCGACCCTCGACGCATTGAACGCAGTGCATTATTGAGAAAACGCAAACGTAATCGTTAGATTACGGGTATAATAGATGTTCCAGATCTGTTTTATGATGTTTCAATAAGAAATAGCAATCTCCCCTGATTGAAAAGTGTAGCAATATGTAACTATACTAATAGTATATAGTATATAATATATGTATATACATATTTAAAATTTAGTTATTAAGATCTCGATAAGTTATTGGATCTCGTCTAACGAAGGGATAAATTAATTTAAAAATACTGAGATAAACCATAATATAATATTATAGTTGTATATTAACTGCATAGTAAAGATAGTAAAAGGGAGAATTATGTAAGGAGTGAAATAAATAAATAAAGAAAATTTTTTAACCGTTTATCATTAATTAATGTTTCTTTCTTGTTTGACGTTGAGAAATGAGAAATTTGCACAAACATAAATGTATTTGTCTTTGCGAGATGAGTAATCTCGTACGAATTGCGGATTTCGTTCGAAATAATATACGGTGTCTTAGCTGTACGAGTATTGAAGGCGGCGATGGGGAAACGTTCAAACAGATGCGGCAACACATGCAAACGGTTGTGAGGTATTCTAGCGAAAGCAAGACATAACTAACTTCGAAACTACGCGACTAGCAATAGCAATCCCTCTCGGATCCTTGATTTCCATAGTCTGGAGTCTGGACTTCTGTAGCTATACACACGCCACTGATTCAGCAATCAGGATACAATACTTTCGCCAAAAGGGTCACATGATTTGATAGGTATATTCTCACTTTGTTTTACGTATTCACCTAATTGATCCCGAAATCCAATATTTATAAGAGTTTTCTTTTTGAAGCGCAAGCATCAGTTTGCGATTTTATAAGCCGATCTCGACAAATAACCAATTAGTTTTATTTAATTTTAATATACTTTATTAATAATGAGACGGTTGCTATTTCAAAGATTATTTAAAAATTTGATATCGATTTATTAATAATGGTAAAAATTGTTAATGCGATTACATGTAATAATTAATAATGTAATAATATTATAATATAGATGTGTATTTTAAGCAAAATAAATATTTGTGATATTGATAAACGTATATAATTTCAATCAATTTTTTATGTTATTTAATATAAGTTTAATTATTTAAAACCCCTTATTTACGAAGTTTTTTGTAATATAAACTTTATATATTTATATATCATTTTTATCTTTCGTGTTATTGATTTTTATATTTCGTGATATTGATTTTAAAATAGATGGTAAGGTAAAATATTGTGTTAATTTTACCTTGAAAAGTTTATCGTCAGACGGAATTGCAGTTTTCTATTGTAACAATACCAATAATAGTAGGGAGCAAAATACAAGAATGCAGAAATTTGACTGAAAAATATCATATGCTGCTATTATTCAAAATTATTAACCGCGGTAAATTTTTGTTAATTAAAACATAATTTTCCTGTTACATTTAAGAAAAGGTAGTAAACAGGTTGATTTCAGTTTTCTATTCTCTCAAAGATTTCAATGAGTTGAAAAAAGGAAAAATTGAAAAGATAAAAGTATATTTTAATTAAAAAATTGTTTTAACCCTTATAGACGGTAACATTGGTTCACAAGATAATGAATATTAAGTTTAAAAAATAAATATATAAAAATTATAGAAGAAATCTCACGCAAAAGAACTGTTATCTTAATATATACATTAACAACGAATCATCATTTTTATAATAAGTAAAAAGCAGATATATAATCGTTGCTTATTAATTATTTATTTTTTCGAAAAGTTAATATTGGAAACCGGTACGAAAATGTGGTTGTTGGTAACATGTAATCTCGTAGAATTATTTTCTTGAAAAGATAAGATTTTAAATGTTAAACAAGTGATGGACTGTGTGTATCTTGCTTTTCTCTCTCTTATAAATTAATGATAAGACTTTACTGTCTCTGTTTTTACTCTTTAAAATTATGTATAGCTCAGCACACCTATCTCCTGAGGGTTAATAGACGTAGTAAACCCCCGAGGATAACGGGAGAAAACCAACAAGATCGATGGTCGGTGACTATAGTGAAGCTTCCTGGGGTGTGCATAAATTGGTTCGAAATTAGCCGTATATAAATACATATTCAATCCATTAGACACCCTAAATAAACAAGAAAAAAATAACAAAAACTATTGTAGAAGGATTAGAAAGACTAGACCTTTTTTTCCTCTCAAGACGTCCCTAGTAACATATGAATTGAACAATGGAACATATAAGCCTGTAATTTTGAATAGCCTGAGGGGGGAATAATTTTTTCTTTTAAAGAAGTAATCTTGGATTTTCTCTTTCTTTTTATTGTGTTTTCTTTCGGTCTGCTTTTGTTTGCTATTATTAAATTTTGGTGGAAGCCGATTTGTTAGATTGTAATATTCGTGCTCTTTCAAAACGTTCCTGTGCATCAACATCAACTTTCACTTGAGAAAAAAAGCTTGACCTCCGCTTGAATTTTATACCTGAGCTGAGTATTGAGACTACCTGAGTGACATACCATACTGACAGAGTATATATATTAGGGTCTTAATTTATAATATTGATTAAATTCAAAATTCAAAGAAGCAGGTAGTGCCGAGAAAATCTTCTGCTTTACTTCGAGAGAAGAATTTGTACCTTCAGTCTCTCACAGTCTATCTCGTCGGCAGCACGCACGACATCCATTTCTTCCAGCAAAGTATAAAGTTCAAGAATGTTATTTGTGGATTAAAGGACCGTTCATATCGGACGTAGTGATTCGAACCTAGAGAAAAATATTCTCCAGCGAGATCTTCGCACATCACGGTAGGTGATTTTCGGTGTTACATAACTGATTTGATAATTAATGGTGCATTAATAATATCTTATATATATGATCAGTGGTATAAATGGATAAATACGTTTCTTAAATATTACAGTAAAATTAAAAAGAAATTATCCCTGACTAAATACCAACGCATTCCAGTAAATCGTAAAAATCGTAAAAAACTGTAAATCATAAAAATATATGTAATGAAAAATTGCGCTGTGTCGTAGCGAGACACGGTATCTTCATCTAGTGTGAATAAATCTTTATGGACCTCATTACATTATCGGGCGGTGTGTTAGTGACGATAAACCTATCTAAACAGTCGAGTCAGTTATAAAGAGAAACCACCAGACTACACGCGCCTTCGTCTCAGTTTGAGCTAAGCTTTCTTCGAGCGAGCTACCTACGACTGTCATAGGTAAACCATCGTTGCATGCTTAGAAAAGTGGATATTTTGAATAGAAAAGTGGACTATGTTTTAAGAAAATGTGACACAAGACAAATTAAAAACGTATAGAATGTTTGTTGTAATATTGTTATATTGCTAATAGACGAAAGTCGTAGTAACTAACGGGTTATATCTGTACAACGCAGAATGGACAGATACGACATTTCTGGACAGCTTATCGTATAATTGTTAATTTGTGAGTTTTAAACGCGTTACAGTAATATATTGAATCACGCGTCGATTATTATTTATAATTTTTTACTGTAGTTTGAATTTACTTCAGTAAAAACTTTATCTAAAGCTAGAATGCTATTTTACATATTTAAACTGATATTGATATAATCACATTGATCAATATATCAATATTTTTGTAATTAAGCGTCATTAAGTGTTTGAAAAGCCTCTCATTATATATTGATAAGAAATCAGTATTACGAAACACACTTATCATCTTAACTCCTGATAAGTTTCAACATTTTGACATTTTGCTTCTCTTTAACGTAGTAACGATATATCATATTGAATGCTAAAAATAATGAATATATAATTAACAATAAGTAAGATAGCGTTGCAAAAATATATAAAATATATAAAAATCACTAAGAAACATAATATTAGGCTAAATAATAATAATAATGGTTATAAGATTTTTGTATAATTTGTTATTTGTGTATGTATATGCACAAGTCTTTTATTTTGTGAATTTGTAATATAATATTAATTATTATATCACAAATTTTAAAAAATATAATAAATAGGATATGTGTTAGAAAAAAAGTTCAGATGAATGATACAAGATGAATAATATTCATTAGTGAATTAAAAAATGCCAAGTGAAGTCACAGATCAATTAGAAAAGCGACTTTTGTCTTTAGTGAAACAAGCTGTTTGTTTCTATTGATTGAAAGTGATGTTAAGGAGTATATAAGTATAGAGCAACGGATTATCTTATACACATTCTTATTCTGCCGTTCACAAAAGGTGTTTTACAAAGTTTTCTTCTATTTCTAAACATGCTTCGTATCCTTATATCACGAAAATAAGTGATTGAATTCTGTATATAATATAATTGTGTATACCCGTGTGCATATGTACACAGCTTTATCGCGAACAATATACGTAACAGATATACGAGAGAATAACCAATAGTGACAAACAGCTAAAACAATTGGAAATAAAAAACAAACAAAAATTTTATCTGCAAACTATCGATGTTACTAGTTTTGTTTAGAGTGTGATTTTCTCTGAATTTTTTATAACTGTAACCAAACGAGCGATTATTTTAAATAATACTGTGAATAATTTGTGCAAATAGTTTTATATTTTTTATCAATATTTGATAAAAGATATTATTGATATTGGAATATATTAAATAATTTGAATATCGATTCCGATGAAACTGCTAGCGCTATATGGGAGACATTAAACGAAATGTGCTGCGTAAAAAGCAGAGTGCGGGACGTTATCCGGAAGAAGATTCACTTATATGTCTATTTTGATGAATAATTTGTGGCAAGCCGCACCCATCTTTTCTCTCGTTCAATGGTCTCATCTTCCCTTAATTGGAGTCATTGAAGAAATAATTTAGAATGCTCATATATGAACGTCATTGCAATACTTGTGTATCTTATGATACCGCTTTGAGTAATAATTTAAAAATGCATGACAGAAACCAAACATGGAAGATTGCATTTATCAAGAATTACTGCATTCAATGTTTTACACCTCTCCTTCTAAAACTACAGCGCATTATCATCTCCATATTGTTATCTTATTTGCATTTTATATTGTATACTATATTTCTATCAAGAATTATACGCTCTGTATTACAAAGATTATGGGATTCTTTATATTAATAATCGAGCAATTTTATTAAATACCTAATATGGAATAACATAAGTCCGAGGAGTAAGTAAAAACGTAGAAGATTTTATTGCTAATTGTAATCGAATCTATTACATCACTGGGTGTTTTGAAATTTCTGGAACATTATCTGGTGGCATCCTATTCATTGCTTACATTATTGCTGCTTTGTTCACTGTAAATCACCCGAAATGCATCGATTCTCCCATTCGGTATTTTGTCATTATCCATCACAAATCCATCATTGATGACAAGGTAATCAATTTGTTATTAAGCGGAATAATTTACAGATTGAGCGAAACTACTCGCAAGTGGGATTTAGTGGGATCATTAAATATTACGAACAGATCTCTTGCCTGATGGCATTTGCTACGACATGGCATAAAATACGCATTGTGTTAAGAAGCTTTTTTCTCTGTGTAATATAAGTTAAGAGCGAAAAGTTATATCGTGTACTCAAGCAGCAACGTGAATGCTAAATGTTTGAAGTACATTATTGATCACTCGACGTAGTTTTTAATTAACATGTGCCCTCTAGTTTTACTGCCATTTGCAAGCATGTAATGTTTGCTTCAACTTTATATTTCGTACTGTTTTTACATTGTTGAACTTTTTTTTTACGCAGAGCACACTTCAGCTAAACATAATCAGACGCGAACTTCACCAACATGGATAGCATGAAATCAGGTTGGTTCAGCGAATTGAACGACCTCTGGCCCGGCGTTGCACTCTCACTGGAAGTGGAGGAAATCCTGCATTCCGAACGCTCTCAGTACCAAGACATCTTAGTAGTAAAAACGTAAGTATTTCTTCATCGACAATGCAAAATCGTTAAATGTATACGTTTATGAGACAAGTTTTTAAAATATTAAGAATTGAATGAATTAAGAATTTACATTAAGAACTAAAAGGCATTAAATGTCAATGATTTCTTGAATATAAAGATGTTATATTTGCAGAAAATCACACGGCAAGGCTTTAATGCTCGACGGCGTGATCCAATGTACGGAGAACGATGAATGGTCCTATCACGAGATGATATCGTATTTATCGCTATGCAGTCATCCAAAACCTCAGCATGTAAGTGTGTAACGACTGATATATTATACATCACTTATAATAATTATATTAAGTTTTAGATTTACACCTACTTATTTAAATTTTCTGGATTTATATTGTGTATTGTATTTAATATAGAAATATTATATTATATAGGCTTTTTTTTATTAAATTTACTTTTAATAGTTAATTTAATAAAAAAACAGCCATAAATTCTATTCTTATGGTGATAAAATATAGATAATTATATGCCTATTGGTCAATAATAAATTCTTAATAAATTTTTTAGTTAAATATGTAGATATTAAATATTATGTATTATTAATGCTTTAAGTTCTGTTTAAATCTTGCATGAAATTATCTTTAGGAAAATACAGATAACTCGAAATTTCTGCCAAATAACAGGTTCTGATAGTCGGAGGTGGTGATGGTGGGGCTGCCCGAGAAGTCTCGAAACACCCAGATGTCGAACGCGTCACGCTAGTGGACATCGACGACCGAGTTATCGAAGTGTGCAAACAATATTTGCCTCGTTTGAGTTTGGGTCTTAATAATCCTAAAGTAAATGTTTCCGTTGGCGACGGTTTCGAATTTCTAAGGCATCATCGTGGAGAATTCGATGTCATTATCACTGACAGTAGCGATCCCGTAGGTAAGTGTTGCAAAACTTTGTATCAATTGCTAGGTTTCAATAAGGTTCTCTTTGTATTAAAAAAATAGTTTTTTTTTTCAAGATATTAGGAAGATATTATTTACTATAGAAATATAATATTGGCAATTTTTATGTTCTGTTTAGGTCCCGCCGAGAATCTCTTTAAACAATCATATTATGAATTGCTGAAGGCTGCGTTGAAACCTGGTGGAATCATTGCTAGCCAGGCTGGCACAGCGTGGATGAACTTGGACCAAGTGCATAGCACATTTCAACATTGTAAGGCTGTATTTCCTGTCGCTGCCTACGCGATAACGGCTGTACCGACTTACCCCACGGGTCAAATAGGTTTCGTTCTTGGCAGCTTAGATAATGTTAGTATTAGACATAATATATAATAATAGTAGAAACTTTATGTGTGTGTGTGTGTGTGTGTGTATATGTGTGTATAAATTTCATATATTTTCTCAATTTAATATTTTAAATGTGACAATAATCTAAATATTTGTATTATTGAAAAAAAGTTCTTTTTATCAGAGAGACAATTATAAATTATATTTGTTTTTAAACTAAATTTTTCCACAAAATGTATTCAATATCTTAATAGCTCCAATTTCTTTTTTTTTTTTAGCAAACAAATTTGGCAGAACCGGTGAGGGTATTCAGTGATGAGGATCTCGAGCGTATGTCAATAAAATATTATAATGATAAGGTACATCGGGCTGCTTTTGTCTTACCGAGATTCGTGGATAAGGCTTTGCGAGGTGCTTAAAATATTAGCGAAATATGTAGCGATATTTATTCGAAACTTATTTGTGTGTAAATAATACTCGACATTTTGTGACATAATAAAATAATTAAAAATAAATTGCAAATATGGTGTCTTTTATTAATTATATCTTTATATCTTGAATTATTTATCTATATTGTATATAAATACAAGTACTTACTTAAACTTATCTTGAAGAAAATGCAAAACAAACGAAATCATTTTTTATATATTTGTTAATAAATTTTCTTGATAAGTATAATCAAGAAACACAAACATCCGGGAAATCTGCGAAATTCAGAACGTGGTTAGATGGGTCAGACAGAGAAAGAGAAAATGGAACGAACACGTACACAAGGATGCAAGACGACAGAATCGCAAAGATCGCTAGAGATGGAAAGCCCCACTCCAGAGGCGTCCCCCGGGAAGACCCCCAAAATGTTGGATGGATAGCTGGACGTCAACTTCACAGGAGGAGCAATAGTTGGAAAAACAGGCTTGGTCTATTTCAAGAAGAAGAAGAAGAAAAAGAAGAAAAAGAAGAAGATAAATAATCTATAGGTATTTTATATTTCGTAGATATGTATGTCATGCGGTATATTCTATACTTCTACGAAACAGCATTCGTGTGTGCAAAAAATTGATAACGTTAATTAGTGTTCTTTTGATTTTTATATCTTGCCAATAGAATAAGTAGTTCATTTTTTATCAGCAGTAGATAATACTAAACAAGATAAAGAGTTTGATTTTTTAAATGGAAATAGTATCATGAAAATAGATATTTCTAAATTGTACAATGTAGTAAGTGAAATGAATTATGAAATTGTGAAATATATGTTGTTTTCATGTGCCATATGGTAACTACACAAAAATATGTCGGACTGCTTAACCAGTTATTGTTAATATGCCGACGGATGTAAAATCTTATGGCAAGATTTGATATTAACGCGACACAATAAAAAATCAATTAAATCAAATAAATTATGTGTTTTATAAACATAAAATGTTTTGCTTTTTGTTGTATTCTTTTCTAAAATATAGCAAAATAATCGATGATCATTTGTATTGATAGTAACACTGTAAAAATTACAGTTTATTCGACATTAAAAAATTGCAATAATTATTCTCTTTCTGCTTTTATCTTTTGATCTTTAAAGAGAAAAAAATATTATATTTATATTAGAGACGTATCAGTTCCTTTCTCCTTTAAAAAGTTGCTCCGAGTAATCTTAGCACGAAGTAATCTCGTTCTAAATTTGTAATGCGGTTCTAACTTACTCCTTATATAAAACTTTAGATTAAAACTTCAAAGAGATGAAAAATAAAAAAAATAAAACAAAATGATAAGACTTGTCTTTGAATTGAAATAAAAAGATAAAGCTTCAAAAGACCAAGTTTTCTTTTTTTAAATACAGTTAAATTAAATTAAATTTACCTATGCGAATAACGTTAAATTGTTACGTTACTCGACTACGTCACTTAAAGTAAAGTAAGTAAAAATCTTGTCGATTATTCATATTTAAAATACAAAATTATTCGTAGCATCGCGTGAGATGTCTAGAATGATGATGTAATCGCGGAATATCGCAGTCTCTCGTTAATCCAGGAGGCTCTCTATCGAGCTCATCTTATAATTCCTACAAACGCGTGCGGGGACGATGATGCACTCTCGCCGCTATCAGCGGCGCTCGCGGAATAACGCGATAATCAGCATATTCATGAATTAGCCGCGTGGGTTAAATCGGTCAGACAGTGAATATCTCAAAGTAAAATGAAGCAAGAATATAGGCAACGGACGGCCGGACGGGCGGGCGGGCGGTCGACACGTTCGAGAATCTCGGTGAAACCCTCTGTAAACATCCGATCTGCGGATTTTATTAATGGGGCCGGGAACCGGGAAGGGGACGGAAGATCGTGGGACGTATTCTATGGGACGGATTCGCATTTCCGAGGGTCTGCGCTCGGAATACGAAGCGAAAAGAGCCCGGGCAGCCCTTTGATCCGACGCAATCTTCCCTCGTGCGCGGCTGAAGGTTCGAGATTGAAAGGATATTTAGCGCTTCCTCCGGAAGTGCATTCTGCTCGACACACGCTCGCTCCTCCGGGAGCGCATTCACTCGTACGCATTCGCTCGGCGCGTTAGAGGCGGCGAGATTAAAGAAGCCGTATGCCTCAGGTGTTCATCGGCTCGGTCGCGGTGATTGCATCGGGTGACATTATGCGCGCGTTGCGCCAGCCAGGGTCTTGTCGCTTCGCGAAGCTACTCGGGCGAGGGATGAAACGTTGTACGTACGTTAAATTTGTGAGACGGGCGGACGGGACGTTTGCACGTATGCGTGCACGCTTGCGTCGCATGCAGCTTCGCCGCGAGTTACTCGAGACCCGCTTCGGTGGGCGATCGATTTTTTTGGACATCCGACGCTTTCGATTCCCGCACGCTGCCCGACACAGTGGAATATCGGGATATAGGTCAGACGTCTATATCGTTAGTGATATAGATCACGAGAGGACGCACTGCGTGCGGCTTTTTCCGCACTCTGATTGGAATTATCTCGCTGCATTCGCGTCGTTCGTAAAATCAGCGAACTCACGGTCGGAACCGTCAATAGAATTAGTATAGAAAAAAAAAAAAAATTTAATCCGTTGGTCAACGCGCAGAAATCATTAATTATATTGTTACGTGTGCAGTTATCGTTATGAAATTACAGCGTACTCTCTTTGTCTGGTTTTAGCCTCACTCTTTTGTTTGATACCGTTTTTACCTTAATGTTCCACGTTACGTATGACGGATAAAAAAAAAGGGACGGCTTACGCTTACGCAACAGGCAGCGAGTGATAGCCAGCACCGTTTTGCCCGACAAATGGTATAACACGAATGGCGTGGTACGCATCACACAGTAACAAAGTTATCGTATTTGTCCTGAACTCCAAGCAACTTGTCACGTGTGTTTGGGAACGGATGCTGCGTGTCAATATTGCTAACATTGGCCGATCATTATATGCAGATTGGCGCGAGTTACACATGCTGCATTCATCCATGAAATTTGATTACGCCAATACAAATATCGCCCATTGCTACTGTACCGTACAAAATACGCGACCGCGGTCGTGCGTGCGTCTTTGATGACATGTATAATCGTGTGATTTAACATTATAAAAACGGGATCAATATACTTGTTAATAAACGGCTTTTATCTTATTATCTTTTATTCTTATATGCGCATTTTTACATTCGTGTTATCAGCAGGGAAATATTGTTAGATTCTTTTTAACTCGCATCGTGCAATCTTCGCAAAATCAGGCTGACGAAGCGTAACACAATCCCTTCGTAAGTACATAACGTAATAACATAACATAATTATATGACGGAATCGGGGTTCTAACTAATATAGTGATTTATTGGACCAAGTTTAATTAGAGCAACTCCGCGCGCAGTCGTTATTTCAGGGGAGCTTGGTGGATCGTTAACTACGCTTAATCTCCCCAAACGATTCCTCTTCGATGTTCCTGATTGCGTTTCGTAAGTCGCAAGTCTGACCATCTGTCAGTATGATATTGCCGAACGAAGCAACATACCACACGCTCGTGAGATTCATAAATTATTGTTCTCTCAAAGATTGAAAAGTCAGTTTACACACATAAATCACGTAGATCAGTTTTCTTCCAGCACTGATATTGTGCGCTAATCTCTTTCCATTTCTTAAAATGTTCGCAAAACTTTTTCTGTATTTTTGATAATTTACTTATAACAAATTCTAATTGCACTGTTAAATTATTTAATAATATTAAGAAGTGACAACAAAGAAAGCAAAAATAAGCGAATATATTGCGCAAGAGTGTATAATATCCTTTGTCTTTAATATATTTAATTGTCAAATTTGAGGAAAATTTCTAACCCAACGTTTTTCTTGTTATTACGCATATCAAACTTTTTTAATAAAATGTGCAAGTATTAAAGTGGCTACGTAATCGACGTCGGCTTTTTTTTATCGTACATCGTTTATATCAAATAGAGAAAGAAAAATGATGTTTCAATGTTTTTTGCAAAACACTGTTTCACGAGCAATTTGTAAGTTTAGAGACGTGACGGAAGATTATGAAGTGATTTTCGAACGAGAGAGTCTCAGGGAAAGTCTGGAATATTCTGACGAAGGTGAGGAGAGAAACTTTCCTATTCATTTTAAGTTCTATTACGGCGCACCGAGGTCATAACATCCCTTGTAACTTTTCAGATCGCACAATGCGCGTCCAGGGTACCCGCCGAATTTATTCACCGTAATATTTCCTGGCTGTGAGAAACTTTGCCCTATGATCCATGATTGGCAACGGTGTATTAAGAATAACTACGATAATGTTGCTGCACAATAATTTTACATTAAAATGTTGCGAGAAACGGTAAGAAGCAGATATATTGAAGCATCGAGAGAAGCGAACTAATATCAAAAATTGGAAAAAAATTCTCGTCTTAATTCAGAGAGTATGTAATTTAATAATACAATAATTTGCAATGGATTTTCAATTTTCCATCGCAGATTGGTTGTATTAGTTCAGCGATTGTAATTTTCTCCGAAGAACATCTTTCGACAGATGTTCGTGCGACAATTTCGGTGTCCTTAATTATTTGCGCTATCTGCTAACGTAATCGAATTGGAAATTGTCAGTCGGTTAGCAATAAATCAGCAGCCACCGATTGAGATCGGGCTAAGATCATTATATGCTGGCCATATTGAGCTGAAACACTTGGCCGATCCATTTCTGGGTTAATGAATTACCGATGAAACGGCAAATCGACACCGCTGCGGGGAACTACACGTCAAGATCGATACCTCCGCGAGACCGAAACTCCCGCGCAATCACGAAATTCCAGGCGAAACGACGGCGGAAACGCGTTGCAACTGCGTCTGATAAACATACTTGCACATACTAAAATCGCGATCACCCTCGAAAAATCCGCGAAAGGAATTTTTCATAGCCGGGCCTCTGCATCACGCGCGTCATCCGATTTTGATGGATGGATTTTCGGGTTGACGAAGATTTTACGGATATATATGAAAGCCGCTAAAATCCGTGAAGCGTCGATCAATTTCACGGTGTTAAGAGGAAAGGGTTCAGATTGAGAGCCTTTAAGCGCGCCAAGCCGTGGTGCCACCGGGATCTTATCCATATGCTAAGAATTGTCGAAGATCGCCAGAGTGTTTAATGGGTGGATTACGCCATTCAATAAGATGTAATTTGCCTTTTTTTGTTGCCTTTATTTGAAGTGATAAAACGAGACAATCTTAAGGTTTCATTGCTCCAAGTCGCATTTAAAAAATATGATAAAAAGATACCGTTGAGATTCGCGAAAAACGTTGCATGCATATACTCGTATATATTAATGTTGTTTTCTGGAAGGATAAATAAAAAATATTCTAAGATGTGTAAGTGAAAGATATCTCAGCAGAGATATCTAGAATTGTTATTGATCCGCACTTTTCAACGGCAGAGTACGCGGGGGCACGATACGCGTACGGATTCCATTACGTACAGCCAATAAACGCAAATAAGTGATAATCGATTTAGCGGCGGTCAGTGGCGTCGCCTGTTCAATGCCTTGCATGCGGGAAATATTAACCGAGACATAGAACCGAATACTGGCCGTGTCAAGATTTAGTTAACAGCTAACAAGCACTCTCCGCGCGCTCTAAATTTAGATACTCCCGCGTAGCGATTGACCGTTATCAGAACCGCCGTGCATTATCGATGCACGCAAGCCATCCTCGATGCACATGACGCGATGAATATGTTATTAATCTGTACCGTTGTGCTATATCGTGCGCTCTCTCGTTGAGGAGCAATCACATATTAAACTTAAAGCCGTCCGGCTAAGCACTGAGAATAGATCTGCATTCTAATTTACGTCATTCACGGAAAATCGAGATACGTCGAAATCGACGTCCTGTCTTCTCCACTTTGACTGAACGCGAATAGTTTAATTAAGATCGATCGCGCACAATGCACTATGCAAACACAGTTCGCTTGACGAATTGTTTACAGATGGCACATGAGAATAATGTTGCGCTGTACCTGCCGATATCCTTAACAATGACCGATGATTGTAGCCAGATTGCGCGAGTTAGGAACACATTGCGCAAAACCGTCAACTGTCGTTACGACAACGCAAGTATTGACCGTTACTACAATAAGTTACTATCACCGCGGCATGCTAAACCGTGGATAAATTTTCAAATAAATTATTGTCAGGTTTATTATTATACACGAGTAAATAATCGAATAATTGTACGTCTACATTATTAATAAGAATATAAAAGTCAAGTCAGTCGAAATATATGTCAATATTGATTTCTATGCATTATCGTACATTTATAAGTACATTGGTTTATCGGTAAAATATTGTAATTTATAATTTCAAATATTATAATTTACAATTCCTTAATTTTAGATAATTTTATTTTAGCATGTCAAGTTAAATCGATTGCTCTTATTTGTTGATCCATGATTAAGATAAGAAAATATGTACTATTTTGCAAATCTTTACTATCGTACCACTGAGATTGACGATGCACATATTTGCAGTTTCGCTCGCTTGTTTATTTATGTGGCTTAATGACGATAGTTTAATCAAGAACACCCGCCTCACCACATGAACAGTATAAGCGATGAATTACCAAGGCTGTACCTTCCTCAAGGCTATCTGTAAATTGTAGCGGGATACGTGGGATGTGGGATTAACTAAATGAGGATATCTCAAGGGAGGATTAAGTGACTGTCTGTGCGCGGTCGTAAGCGAGGGCATTAAGATTTTCGATTAATGTTATCCCGTCGATTTGGGAGTTACATATAAACGTACATATATACGTACATATATATACATTTAAAAAAGCAAAGATATATTATTGATTCGTCTGCCGAATCAATTTTGATCCTTAAGAAATTTAGAGAATCAAAGATTGCTCATCCAAAAATTACACTTATAAAACTGTAATTTGTTTCATTAGCGTGTAATTAATTTCTTGCAGGTTTTTTTCATTATAATGCTACGCAATCAGCTTCTTTAATATTCAAATTGCATAGTCCGTCATAAAAATTCTTTGTCACAAATACTGTTACTCTGCGTGTGTGAAACAGAATGAAAAACACCACAATTTGGACATATTGTACGCAATACAATTAACGATTTAAGTTGAAATATGCAATCAACTGATTGCTCGATTGCTTTCATCGGTTGCGGAATCCACTAAATTTGTTTTAAACATCACGAGTTCTGAACTGCATGACTAATATAATACATAATTTGTATAAGAGAAAATTTGCGTGATTTTGAAATAATTTGTAAGGTGAAAAAAGGCAGCTTGGGTTATGTGTACGAGGATAAGCGGGTGGTTTCGTTTGCAGCTATTCTTCACCAGACGTGGCTGGTCTGTGCAAACACACACGCCGGAGACAAAATCCATGAATATGCAAGCTCGATCTAGCGGCGCTGTTCATTTCTGAATATCCGATGAATTTACGGGCGTATGTTTTCCCTGCATCGCTCACGACTGTCTCGATGGAACCGCGGCGACCGCGATTAGAACGAGAGCGGGGCGAACGACGGCGCGCGGCGGTTTCACGAGTGTGCTGACCCGTTCTGCAGAGCGCAGCGAATACCCGAACAGCCTCGTACGTCTGTGCTGAAGCTTGGAGTCGCGGAAGATACTGACGGGAACAGTGACGTCGTTCAAATGAATGACAAATATGATACAACGCAATATGAAAATTTTAGGGACTTCTCCATCTCGGTCCTTTCCCTGCCATTATGACATACATATCGTTTGTAACACGCAAATGAAAATAGAACGCTCAATGTTATCGTCTCAATTTTAGCAAGCATTTTAGAATTGTTCGTGATTTACGATTGTCGCGATGAAAATGATATTTAATAAAGGATATATGAAAAAATTAGAAGATTTATATTATGTCAAAGACAGATGGAAGATTTATATTATATTGAAGCACTTTACTTCAGCTTATCTTTACGCGTATGTTTTAAAAAACCGTTTATATGCAGTATTGATTTTCAATTGTTTTTGCAGCTTTTGAAGTAGCCCATTGCACAATTTGTCCTTGTTTTATTTTAGCAGTTTGTTAGTTTTCCTCCGTTTTCCTGCACTTCTGCAACACGAGATAACCGGCGCGGCGGGCGTATCTCTAGCGCGGGCGGGCCCGATCGTATGCCCCTTCTATTACATATCGACGTATTTTCCCATAGCACAAAGTGCGGAGAAACGAAAGTGGAATACGTGGGAAGAAATGAGTTTATTTAAGCGTGAGTAAACGCCCCGCTTGCTGCGCAAGCACGAGTCGGTATCGACAGACCCGGTATACCGGGATAAGTATCGACGCGGAATTTCAAAAACGCATGACGGTAGAATCTCCTCAGATTCCCCGGGTAGACGAATATCCGTGGTGTTCCGCTTTATTGAAAGACGGCACATGTCTCACGAGTTTGCGATGCCTGCAACGAGCCGTGAAAATGCGCGGTCTATCCTGACGGGGTATGACTTCCGTTGTGTAAAACCTCAGCACCGAAGATCTAACGCCAAGATGAAACGATCTAGCTCTAAATGATAAGGTGACTTCGATCAAATTTTAATTAAGTTAATTGTAGCTTAATTAACTTATCAAGCAATATTTATTTTAATTATATAGAATTATATCTATTTTGTTAATATAATTATTAATCTTTTGGTCTTTAACATATGGAAATAAAAATTAAATTAGAAAATAAATTAAATTCGAAACTTTACTTAAAAGCAATTCTGTTAATTAATCGTAGGTTAAGTCAGTTAAAGTTTAGTTGCCATAAAAAGTGACAGAATAGGCACAGATAAATTATTGTAAATAATTACAATAAATACAAATAATTCGAAATATAAATTCAGAAAGAAATAACGTATCATTTAACATTATATTAATAATTGCTTTAATTTTTATTAATTATTTGCTTAAAACTTTATATTTAATTTCAGCTAATTGTCAGTTTACCATTGCAGGATTCATTCTTTTCTTTCATATCTCACGAAGTACAAGCAAAAATGCACGTTCATGCTTCGTTTTCTTTTTACTTTTGGAAACGTGTGGAATTGAAAGAATTAAATCAGAATTTGCAAACATCTTCCATTCGAAATTTGTTCACAACAGATACTACGCCAGCTCGTGAGAGTAATGGATGATACTTTTTGCATGTTATAAAAAGTGTCCAAGACGTAGTACGTCATACGTCAATATTTACACCGGAATGGTGAGAAAAGTATAAACAAAGTGATTTGTTAAAAAAAAAGAAATAACATTTAGACAACAATCATACACGCGTAGTTCAGATATTTAAATTAACATTTTATTTTTGCCTATTTTTGCTTTACCTGACAGAGAAATTTGAGATAAAATAATGTCAAAGTTTTCTTTACTTGTTGCCGTCTATACATCACTCCAGAAGAAGCGAAATGTTTACTTTTTATTTAATATACTGTCACTTCAAGTATATTAATGCTGAGGTAATAACTTAGTTCAAGTTTTAAACAATACCAATTATTCAAATTTTAGATGCTTTCTTTCATACCGCGGTTATTGATCGCGCTATGTATATTAATCGATTATCAATACAGCGTACATGGCGAAAGACATACAGACCGCGTAGCAATTAATATTTCAGAACGTAAATTCTGCGAAATGTATCAATGATCGGAAAGTACAGCGAGATTGACAGCAGCTTTCCGTTTATAATGGAAATATATCTACGTTAATGGATTCGGGCACACCATATATTATTAATGGCAGCTTTTCGGTGATTATCACCAATCACCAATTACAATTACGTCCTATTTGATTATAAATGCAAAAGGATTACAACTGAATCTAGTTTCTCCATATCGACTGACCGCGCTCACATCACTGGCTGCTAGTATAATACATTAACTTCGAAGTAAATTGTGTTTATCCAGGCATTTGATCCAGGCCCCCCACGGTAATATGCGCGACATATAGTAATTATAACTTTATTAATCTAGGTGGTCAATCATGGGATAATTGTTAGCACAATATCCCCGGATGTTCGTATACGGTACTGAAACTCGATCATTTTGAACAGATTGCAAGCATCTCCTGACTCCTAACTTTGAGAATAGACCCCCATTCATGTACGCGGAGTGAGAAACTGACTTGAGACAGAGTAAACTAGAAGCGCTGATTTGAAGTCTTTAGCACGTTCTGCTACTAGTCTTTAGCTTAATGCAACTATATAACATGTATAGTTTTTCTCCTCTCCTTCCGTTTAAGTAGAAGGGAACAAAAAGCGAGAAAAATTCATTCCTTATAATATAATTTACAATTCTATTATACATTATTAAATAACGTATGTAATTTTATGCGTCCAATATTTATTTGTTTAATTACTTTAACTGAATTGCTAACTGTTAACATGTTAAACTTAAAAAAATCCATAATGTGGCTTTTAAACTTTCCAAAGCGCATATATCGCTTTATATCGGTACTTGCTTTACATTAATGCATGCATCTTGCAATTTATCATCATTAATTTTTTATTATACACATCAGTCTTCGGAGAAATTCGATTATCGTAAAGCGACTTATGGGCATTTAATACTCGCGTTGCGCCCAGTGAATTCGTAATCCATCTAATATGTCGTATCGTATATGCAACGATATGTAAATGAGCAATCGTCGGCGTTGAAGCAAACGTGTGGGATTTCTGCATGAGATAATGTACCGCTAAATGTGCATCAACGTTGATTACAGCCTGCACAATGAGCAAACTGTTTTGCATAATTAATTTCGTTTCGCAATGACAATAAACGATTTTTTAATACTAACCTGCTTATTCCGCGCCATTTAATCGTAAGATATGAAACATTTTACGGCGCTTCATTGCGCCAATGAATTGCGTTTACTGACTAACGGGGAATCGCTCGAACAAGAACGGTCAAATCATGTGGAATTATATTATACATATTCGATCATTTATTTGCGTCATTTACGAACGTCCGTGTGTTACATCCAATTCTTGGTTCGACGTGCTGTAATAATCGATTAAACGCTAATCAGTCCAACATACCAACGGATCGACAGATAAATAAACACGTAAATAGCTTTTCTCTGCTAACGTGACCACATCAGAGAGTTTGAGAAATTCCGAATAGTAAAATCGAACAAATTGTATCGATGTCAATTCTATTCGTAAATATCATTTACATCAATTTGTAAAATTACGGCTCATCAGTACGATTTCTAGTCTTTTATCTATCAATCCAATATCTCTTCGGTGAAACGACGATTTATCTTTGAAATTGTTCAAACGGTATACACAAATCGGAAAAGCAAATCAAAAATATATATGTACAAAGTTACTGCACTTGTCAAAAATCCATTTATTTGCATACTTAAAATCAACATCGGAAAAACATCTGTATTTCGAGCCAAGGAAAACGTTATGTGACTTAATTTATAATTTTATGGCAGATCGCAAGATCCGCAGATTACTTTTAAATATTAAAAGAGACTGTAAAGAAACCTGTTCTTTGAAAATTTCTCGTTTTACTCACTATCTTCGATTTAGGCAGTTTACATCGTGACTACCTTGTAGAGATTGCCAAACAAAGGAATAAGTAAATAGCTTTTCCTTTGAAGTAAATATGGGATGTTGAGACGTGAACGCGCCTGCCGCTGCTACGAAAATGATAAACCGATATACGCATATATCTCTATATACAGTATAGACGTTCTGGGGATGTAGTGCACAAACGCGAGCACCAACAACAAATTGGCAAAAGTAACAATATTAATTAAACGAAAATTACAACAATGCAAGCGGCAGGGTTGCAATCTCACTAACTTTAACGTCTTTTCTTTCACTCCAATACAAACACAAATGCCTGCTTTAGATTATAATTATAAAAAGAGCCCTTATTTCAGATTTGTGGATATATTTCTTTATTAGCAGCTATATCACGGCGAAACCGCACAACCGTGTATCGAATTTCGCGTATCGCGCGAGGTTGTGGATTATCGATAACTGCAGGTGACGAAAAGTCTCCTTGTGCGTGCAAAAGAAAACGAACGTATTTTATCTTCTAGGAAGAGAAAACGTGTCATATTGGATGGGCTAAATGAGAGAGTGCCTTGCATACGGCTGCGGAGCATCGCGCGAATCCGGACAGACGGAAAATTGAAAACTATAAATTTCTTTGCTTTCCCCACCGTTTATGCGCGCCGGATTCAGCTTTTCTACGTTACCTGCGGCAGATCCTGGGTCTTTACGAGATAGTTTATGAACCTACGTCATTTGAAACCCAAAATAGAATTCCGAACTTAATATCATTCAAGTGGTACTTATCCGCAAATCGCGATATCACGATCGGTATATCTGCATGATAACACTCGATATTAGTTTTGATATTTCGTAACGTGTGAATGCTGATTCTTTCTTTCTTGCTAAAGAGAAAATATCTTTTTATATAGAAAACTAGGTATCGTAAATCACAGGATGTATGAAAATCACAACATATTCCCCTCCGATAATTATTAAGCTACTGGAATGAAAATGTTATGCAAATACGCTTTCGTATACGTATCTCGTAGTAAAATATTTTATTCTATTTTTATATATCGCTATCAACCTGAAATAGATTATAGATATTCTGTCTTCGTTATTCTAGTTTATTAACTGTAATTGACGTAATTCTGACGAAGACTGATTATAATGTTAATTTGATGTGTTCGAAACAAGCATATCGATGTTAATACTTCATCCATTATGAAAATTATACGGCTAAAAAATTATATAGGTCAAGCGATCGCGAATCAAGGGGATATAACTATTATTTTATAGATTATTGATTTTTGCCGTAGCTAAAGCTACCACACGGCACTTTCACCACAAATGTAATTTGCTTAATAAAAAGATTTTTGATTAATAACAAATAAATTTAATAGACACACATACAGCAATAATACATTTGCATACTATTAAATATTGCCCTCATAATTAGAATAAAATTACTGTAGTTGATTTATAAGTCACAACAAAGCATCAGAAAATCTCCAGCTAATATCTGCATAAAATATTTCATAAATTCGACTTTACAATTCTATATTGTTGTCATGTTTCTTTGAGTTATCTCTCTTTCTCTCTCTCTCTCTCTCTCTCTCTCTCTCCCTCTCTCTCTCTCTTTCTTTCTAGATATTATTTAAATAATTTTAATTTTCAGTTTTTAAGTTAAAATAATTAAAATTTAAGATATTTAATGTTGTTGTTTAATATTAGTATTTAATAACATCTCAGTCTAATATTTAATTTTGATAGTTAAATTAATCAGACATTTCTGAATATCCAAGATTGACATTTGCGCGATATTGTTTGAAATTTGCTAAGTTGATTCTCAAGGGAAGAAAAGCCAGTTGTGGGAAACACTCGAACTCGTCGGCACGACCGACACTTGTCTCATAACGCGATTCCCTTCGCGCAAGTAGTAACAGATAGCACAGGACAGACGCACCGCTGGTAATCAAAGTCCTGTGTCGTCATATCTGCCGGCAGGACCTGATGCGTCAACGAATTTAGAGAGACTCGAAAGCCTCGAGATGAGCAAGAAAGAATTTACGAAAGAAACGCTATTGGAAAAGATAGAGAGAAAGGATAAGAGAGTGAGAGAGAGAGAGAGGGGGAGGATAGAAAGAGAGAGAAAGAAAGAAAAACAGACGGAGAGGAACGACCAACGCGACACAGGAGGAATAGAAGGTGGCTGGTGGAGGAGGGCTGAGAATTAGGGGTTGGTCGCAGGCAGCGTGCGCGCCAGAGGGTTTTGCCAGGAAGGGAGAAGGTGGAGTTCCCCTCTCGCGTATTTTCTCTCTCCCTCTCTCCTTCTCTCTCTCTCTCTCTCTCTCTCTCGCGTGCGCACTCTCTCTCGTCCTCTCGCTTTCTCACGCCCTCTCTCACTCACTTCCAACCCCTCTCGAGCGCGCGCGAGCATTCGGGATTCGAGGCGGTGTGGAAACTCGAGCAGACAGCCAGTCGCTCGCCGTACGCTCCACGACGTGGCTCGAGAGTGCTGCCTGGCCGATCGAGATAAACGACAATGACGATGACGGTGGTGTAATGTCAATCCTCGTCAATCGATTCTGGTCCACGTCGCAACTTGCCGTCGTTCTGAAACGTCGATAGACACTTGACGATCTCGCGCGTTTCATTACTCGATCGTCGATCGTCGCTCGCCAGAATCCACAGGTATCTTCGCAGTTGTGGAGGTCGATAGTATATTCGCGAAACAAACGGTCGGCTCGGACGGACAGCTGTCGCCGCGAATCGATCGGGATCAGTCGAGAGATATTGTGCTTCCGAAATACTATAGCTCATGAAGATCTCGTCGTGTGACGTGCGTGCTGTGCGTGCTCACGAGATCGTAAAGAAAATGAGACGATTTGTAAAGGCACAAAGGGTTTAGGGCCGGAAATTCGGTCGGAAAATCGACTGGATTCGAGATCGAATACACACACGAGAGAGAGTATCGAAACGGTGATTGTTCAGAGATAATCGCTCATTTCCGCCGATCAGTGATCAATCCTTATGAACCAGCGCGTGAGGCGTGCACGCGTTTCGTCGGCCCGGCTCCGTTTTAGCTGTTGCTGGACCAAATTTCTAGCCAGGAAATTCAACGTCGATCGACGGGGCAGCGACGCGGCAAAATTAGCCGGAAGTGCCGGCGGATCGGATTAACGTGATTGCCCGTGGTTGCAAATAGTAATTCCGTCGTGCCTGCTAATAGCCGTTGATTCAACTGGGAGACTCAAACAGTGACAGTGAATCAATCGCAAGAAGCGAAGATTGCAGAGAATAAGCCACAGAGTAAAGAGAAGGACGGAGCCGCGCGGACAACTGATGAGAGAAGTTCGGAGAAGAGTGGAAGTTTGCGGGGAAGATTGAGAAACGATCGCAGCCGAGGAAGGTAGCATAAGTGTCATTTTCACGGAGAATTTAATAAGCCAGTCAAACGCCCACCCCGTGGATCAGATGCAACGTCGTTGAAGTTTCCGGTTCGCTGTCGCAAAATATTTCAGGCGATCCGTCGGCAGTGAATGGCGCGGCTTAAGACGGCTTCCCGTGTGTATCGCCGGCGCGGGTAATCCAAACGATAGTAGACTAAAGAGCTCGGAGGCTTTTCCCTCGTGGTCGCATCCCCCTCTTTTCCTCTTTCTCTCCGTTTCCCTGTTTCTCTCTCTCTCTCTTTCCCTCTCTCCGTCCCTCTCCCTCTCTCTCTCTCTCTCTCTCTCTCTCTCTCTCTCTCCGGTTCGATTTTAAACCATGGCAAACACGCGATACCAGGAGCGCTTCGCCATGTACGCGTGACATCATGTTGACGTCTGTGCGTGACACATCGTCCGTCCGTGGCCACGTCGAAAGTGACGGTGCACCCCTCGGCGCGTCGAGGAGTGTCAACGGAACGAGACCCCGATCTACCGGTCCACGACAACGCGGATGCAGGATCGCATAGACCGCGTTCTCGCGATATCGCGATTCCATGGATCGATCACGCGCGGAAGACTCGCCGTGATCTGGGAATGTCCCGTCGCGGATAATCGTCGATCATCGAGCGACGTTGCTGCCGGGATGGACGGTAAGTCGCGGATCATTAGCGGCGCGGACGCGCGTCGGCTGTCGCGTGCTGGCACGCCAATTTCGTTGGCCCAAGGTCCTCTATGTCGGCGGCCGCGCCGCGCCGGTGTCAAGGGTGTAGTCACGTGTGCAATTTGAATTGCTAAGGAGACCTCGATTATTGATAATTAAAATACGATGCGAGAGACGGGGATTTATTATCGGCGAGGGAAACGCTTGAGACAAGCGTGAAGTTGGTGCATTGTCTGTTCTGTCTTGCAAGCCGTGAAGCTCAAAAACTTTTGTCAAAAACAATTGCTTTTTAAAAAAATTACGTGAATGAAGAATAAATAAAAAGTTTGATAAAAAATCCGATACAACGTATTTTGCTCATTGCTCCCTAAGAATCTTGAAATCTACAATCGACTTCTAAATACGTCAATTGCATTTTTGATACAGAAGAAATAAGTATAGTACTACATCTGTATGATGCGCACGCAGTAATTCCCTTAACATTGTATATCTTTATAACTTTGTTTCTAGAATTTGTAGAATGTTTCTCGTGTTTTACGTGGATTTTATATTTTTTGTATACTGTTCGATAAATCTCGAATTGATGTAAATCTGAATATAAGATCGAAGACAATTACGCAATAACGCTGAACATATATGGTCGCGTTCGTTTATTTATCTCGTCGCGATATGAAATTTTTTTTTATACGCGTAACAATGAGCGGCCAGTTTCATGATGGTGAAGGTAGAGCGAGATAAAGAGATGCCACGGGCTAGTGTCACTCGAATTAAGGGCTATAAATGAGAAGATTGCGCGGGGAAAAGGGGTGTAACACACGCAGAGATGGAAAAGGGATTCTTTTATGGCCCTTTTACCTCGCCTCCTGTTCCTGCATCGACTGTACAGCAGCTTTTCCTTCGTTCCCTCTCTTCCCTTGTTCTCACTTTCCGCTTCTCCGCGCCATCCCTTGATGTATTAAAGGGGCACGTGAAATATTCCGGAGGCATTTTCATTACCGTCCTCTCTGGGAATGCACGCAGGTTGATAAGCCTTTCTACATGAGGGCGTAGGGCAAAGCGGATTGCGAAGAGGGAAGTCGAATGTATTCGGTAGCCAGTGTGTCTTTTTTTCATTCTTTTTTTCACCTCAGGAAGAATATTGCATTATTTTTATTAAATATACGCATAACACATACATATATACGCGCTCTTTTCTGCGTTATAATTAAAAAAATGTCATATTTCGCAGCGTGGGCATTTGCTGTAGAATGCTCATCGAATGTAAAATTAATCCCGACAGTTGTTAATAGTTGGTTTTCATCCTGGCTATTCCATTTAAATTGGCTTTTATCCGAAGTGAGTAAATAACGAAGCGCAACGAGTACAAATTATATATAAATAATTTAGATTGGATTTTGTGTGATAATTGTATGATATTTATGACGACATTGTAATTAACAATGTTAATTACAATGAATGGATAAATAAAATTGCACTTATTCTCATTTTCTCTCTGTCATAACTCATCTCTCTGTCATCTCTCTCTTAATTTTATATATATATATATATATATATATATATGGACAGTCTTTCGGAAGTAAAGAAATCTTGTAACGGTAATGCATGATGTATCCTATAACTTTTTTAATATGTATAATTACTCACGTGCTCTTTAATTATACGAGCTTAAACGTATAATTAACTTAATGATCTACGTGGTAAATTGTTTAGAATATAATTACAATCAGAAATCACTTCCGTGCTGTCTACCACCGTTTATATTTTTAAAGTTATTAAATAAAAAAAAGTTTAATTTTTTGTGCCTATTAAACTAATATATCTTTAATTGAAATATTATATCACCTTTTATAATATTTTGTTAAACTACAGTATTAAACAGATTTGCATCTGATCTTTGCAATAGAAAGCAAATATTCCTATACAATATTATTAAAAAAATTTGTAATTCCGTGACATATGGAACAGGCGTGTAACTGTCTTAAAATCGCGTCCATGATCCGATTCGCCCAAGTAAGGTTACCGTGGTTCGTCACATCACCGATATCACGTGATATCGGGCATTTTAAAGCGCCACCGATATTCCGAAATTATATGGCAGCATAAGCTGTGGGAGTTAGCAGTCGTTGGATTTTGTGCAAATGGGCTCTCAGCAGGCCACTTTACTTTTTTTCAGGCGCAATTGAATCCGCCGGCACTCACGGCAGTCCTCCAGTTCAGTAGTTGACAAGGTAATTCCAGTAATTCCCTGAATGCACGGTATTTTATAAATTCCTTGCGATCCGGGTACTTGCAATCCGGGTACTTGCGATCCGTGTACTTGCGATCCGTGTATTTAGCATATTGAGTCATTTCCATAAAAAGCTATCGCATGATCTCTGATTAGTAGATTATTGGACCGTAAGTGAGAAACGAGGTAATGATCACTTTTACGCTAATTTTTTCATCGGTAGAATAGAAAAATGCTATTTGTGTTATAATATATCTAATTTAAGAATTTCTACAAATCAGATTAAATAAATGTGAATAATACTATTAATCAATGAGCAATATATTGTAAGTAATTCTAGCTCCACTTCTGTTTGTGGGAGATTTTATAAATAATTTTATGAAATTGAGAAGCGGGGGGTACTCTTTAAGTGTAATTTTATATTTGCTGTACTGCTATTTAAACTCATTTTAAAAGTATATATTGTATATTCCCAAATAATATCCAAAGTGCCAAAGAAAAGAGTTGTACTGCTTTTGAAAAAATTCGTGCATTCTTTCATGCACGACATTAATGGACGTTAAATGTCGTGAAGAACTTTATTGATGGGTCCATTCCGCCCTGACAAAATTGTACAAAAATTCGACGCGACGAGAGTGCCTATAACTGGCGACATATCTGATAGAATTTATGAACCGTACTATATATTTTTCTCTCAAGAGAAGTGAAAATAATTGCGTGAAACAAATGTAATCGTTATAATAAATTAATCGTTATAATCAACTAGTCAGAAATTATACAATTCACTTTTGTTCGTGCTTTTACGAAATGAGAAGCAGAAAATTATCACGGAGCAGAAGAAAGAGCTGGAAAAAGAAATGTAGAATATACGTATGCAATGCCGTCACATCTTTAGTTAATCGATCGAGGGCGATCATGCGGTAAGAGAAGTAGGGATCTTTTTCAGTTAATTTAATAGGACACGTTTCTGTGCCATTACCTGTTGCGTTCACCATTATTAGGTGTGCCAGCGTGACTTCAACGAAGAAAAATGACGACTGTGTCATCTGGAGGTAGACATTTCTTATTTATCTTTGTGCCATTACATTTATCTCATTCCTATTTGACACGTTTATGGTAAAAAATTTTTGAAAGAGGAGCTAAATGTTTGAGAACGTATTATTAGTTATTAACTATTTTAGTTTACATATTATAATATAGATAAAAAATTTGTTATTACTAATGTATTATTTTGTTAATAAATGTATATAATATGTGTATTATGATTTAGTAAATTGTATTTTAATTATTCGAACTAAATTAGTTACTGTTTGAAGCATTATCCGCAAGTTGGAACATTACAAGCTATTTTCTTGATAAAGGAACCATATTTACAATTAGCAGAGTAGCACTATACTTTTAAAATACAAAATCTCAGTAAATTTTAAAAGGAATTATATTGTTATTTTCTAATAATTTCTGAGGAAATAATTGGTAATGGTTTATGCGATCAATCTTGTGCAGAATCGTAAGATACGCTTTTATTCGAAACGATTATTCACAATTAATTCATGTGACATAGTTTAAAATTGTTAGCGTATATCGAGTTTTACTTTTTAGTTCGTTTT
The DNA here is from genome assembly GCF_030848805.1 of Temnothorax longispinosus. Taxonomy (NCBI): domain Eukaryota; kingdom Metazoa; phylum Arthropoda; class Insecta; order Hymenoptera; family Formicidae; genus Temnothorax; species Temnothorax longispinosus. Next base: position 5,438,385 of record NC_092362.1, on the reverse strand, counting down.
CATTTAATTATGCACGTATAACACTCGTCGATATGTGTCACACATTTGCCCCGTGGCAGTTAGTAATTATCACATATTATTTTACGGACTAAACTGTTAATTATTTAGTCGGAGAGAAACCTTTTCGGCGTGTATAAAGTTAATACAACGGTCTCTTTTATGACCGCGTATTAATATTGAAATTTCGATCGTGTCGATTTATTTAGAGACACATACATACCGGTATGCATTTCGATTCAATTTCAGATTTTATCATATTAATTTCCGTATCAAGCTGTCGCGTGCCTAATTTATTCGCGTAAATTTTATTTCTCTATTCATCGCCGCCGAGTTTATAATTACATTCGCATCCTCTACATTCGGAAATGAAGTATATTCAAATGAAGGTATCGTAAACACGAGAGTGTTTCGGATGGTTATTAAGTTGCTGGAGAGATATTTGTCATTTTTTAAATTAAAACTAAATTAAAGCGAAAGAAAGAGAGCGAGGGAGAGAGCTTTGGATACATATTGCAGTACTTGGGATAATTCATCAGGATCATTTCTCACCCAAATGGTGCACCAAATGTCTAATAGAACACCCGGCAGGAAGGACTCCGCATTAGCGAAGTTTCGTGCTAATTGTACGTAATTAATTATATCATTATTTCGCCGATTAATCTAAGTCGTGCTCACCACGGCGGTAGAGGATCATATTTTTCCTCGCAATGTACGGTATTCTTCGTCGCAACTGCTGCACAAGAACGATCAATCTAGGGAGATATGATTTCATTTCTTTCCTCTCTTTTTTTTTCGAAAGACAGAAAACGACGTTATACGTACAAAGAAGGAGAAAGATGTTGCCTTCCCGGCAAGATGAAAATTGCTGAGAATATATTGCGGGAATATTTTCAGGTTTTACCGTGGGAAAAACCGTTGCAGCAACGATTTAACATTTGAAAACAATTTCGAAACTTTTTGTACATATTCGTGCATCGAATGTTTCGAAGAGCATAGAGGCGTATTTTGAAAAATTTGAAATTGATGACGACATGCCGGAAATTCATGAACAGCAACACATGGAATGTCTGTTTATTTTATTCGTTCGAAATCGAATCGAACGGATGGCGCAGTTACATAAAAGATGGGCTATTTTTTCTAGCTTTAATTGTTTCTCTTATGTGGAAGACTAATCAATTGATTAATCAAGAAATTGAAGAATTTAATGGGCAAATTATGGCGATATTCCACGTTCTGTCAAATACGTTTTTAAATTATTTCTTCCTCATCAAGCTTGAAAATTGCAATCCTAACATTTTGAATATCAAATCAAATCACAAATGATAAACCATATTATATATCGTACATTGGCAGTCCAGGTCAATTAGCGCCAATTCACAATTAGCGCGATATTTTTATTCCTCAAATTCGCGCTACACTTATTGCGTGCAAACTGAAGCGTTTATTTATTTATTTATTTATTTATACAACAGTCGCGTTTTATCACCATTGCATGTACTCTAATAAATTTCAGTATGACGTTATATATGAGCTAGCAAGTGTTGCATTTGTTAACAAGAAGAATAAATTGGAATATATTGGAAAATGTAAGCGGCACACGAGCAATTCGATAAATTTAACTTAGCTTTTAACAAAAGTAAGAACTATGTTATTACATTTGAGATATATTACCGAATTGTTATCCATTCCTATGGCACTCAACCATTTGCCTTACTCAGTTATGAGCGCAAAATGTTATCGTTTTCCATCACTTTCTGCCAACTCTTATCGTTATCGCAACAGATACATTGATATATCACATATAGTTACGCAATATTACCATCTTTTTATCTTTACGACTTACGTTACAAAATAAGTGCGTATCGATTATCGATGTTCATGAGTGCGCGTTCGCGTTCGCGTTTATCCACTTATAGCACACGCAACGTTTGTCATCGGCGCGAATAGCAACGTTCTTGCGCGATAATTCTCAGAGAGGAACGGAGCGGCGGGCAAAGTTATACCGAAGGCTTGTTTGCGTGCTCGCGAAAGTTAGCTCGTCGACAACGCAATCCTTTGAGACTAATCTACGCGAGAGTGGACGAACTCGCATTACTCACGCCTGCGAGATTTCCTGCGTGCACGTGCTTTTTTATATTCCGCATTATATTTCTCATGATAGTACTTAAAAACTGGATTTTTTTCATAGAATATGCGCGTGTTCACCGTATGCAACTGAAGCTCTTTTATTTGCATCGCATTGCCTCTCAATTTTCCTCGGTTGAACGGATCTGGTATCAAAAGGTAAATTATGCCATGCACTTTTTGATGGCGGAAATTTTTAAAGCGAGTATTTTGGTAGCAAACATACGTATATATGTGGCGATATGTATACCACAAATGTATATCATAAAGGATTCGCGAAAGCGGAATATCAAGAAAATTATTCATAGCGTACACAATTTTCTAGTATTTCCGAATATTATTTCTGAAACTATTTCCAAAAGTATTAGAGAAAATTGTACCAAAATGTGACAATGGTTCTAAGAAAATGCAATTTTTAAGATACACTGATACGATTTATAACTGTTGGTTGGACGAATAGATAAAAACAGAATGGTTCGCTTTCGAATGATTTACGACCGACTTCGATTGAGGGGAAAATATTGAAAAACCTATACCGACAAAAAGCCGAGTCAATTGACCTTAGTAAAAATTATTGATTGTGAAAATTATTCCAGAACTTTTAATTGTTATAAATGTAAAATAATGTTCAAAGTTAATAAAGTGCGTGACCATCATTCAATTAGCAGAATATAATTAAATAATTTTAATATTTTCTACTGACTACATCAATTTATTTTCGCTTGTTTTTATCTTTAATTAATACAATTAATTTATACAAAAGAAATCGTTGTATTAGTTATGTGCAACGCGCCCATTCTGATAAGCCGCAAAATTATCTAACAAAGCAATTGAAAATTACGGAATAAATTCTAACGAATCTGTATTTCTTTTAATGAAGCAGGTCTCTTTAAATCTTGAAATCCGCATCACTTCTTTTCTCGTATGTAAATGCTTCCTGCTCTGAAATATTGCAAGATATTTGAATGTGTAATGTTCATCTTTCTTTAACGCTCGCACTACGTCAGGTTTGGAGGAAATGAAATGTCAAATTTCGGTATTTTCTCTTTTCCGTGCATAAGCGTAGAATAATGCATGAAGTTTTACGGGAGGGAGCGCGGGCGGCAACAACGACGCCAAATGCCGAGAACAAAATTTCAACATTGTGTTTTTCACTAGGGATTAATATCTCTTTGCATATTTACATATTCAAGTAACGCTTCTTGTTAAGGCGCAGCGGAAAGAGAATATTCTTACTTCACTTATTACTCGGTCTGGCGTTAATCGTAATTGAGCATGTATGTCATTACGTTAAATAATGTTTATGATATAGTAAACAGAAACCGATATTTCTGTAGAATAGTATCGGAAAAAATAATGGCAAATTGTACAGATCTTTAAAACATCTTTTATGATCTTCAAAATAGTAGAACTTTCTTGAGAGAATACGCATAGTATTTCTATATGAATAATTTGCCCGCGTTCTCAATCTGGATCCCATGTATAATGCAATGGGTAAGAATAATATGATATTTAAAACATTTTGTCGTTAAAAATATTGTAGATACTCTGTTGAAAGATATTTTATCGCTAATCTCTTAAAATGCTCCGCAGCTTTAAGATTCTAGATGTCTCAGAAAATACTAAAAAACTTTTAAACGCATTTTCAGTTTACAGATTACAAACCGTTAGCAGTTGTCAATAAATATTGTCTACCTTTAAAGCAAAAAATGTGTAGCTTGAAATTAAATCGCATAAAAAAATTAAACGTACAATCAAGCCTCGGAAAATAAAAAAAAATATATAGATTTGCAAAAGCAGCGTATTGTTGTTAGAGTAATTTTATATAATAATCAGTTCGTGAGCACGCGATACTGCTACTATAAAACACTTGCGCCGTGGCATTCCGTTTATTTTCCTTAAATTCACGGAAGAGCGGAGTCGGGAATGGCATTCGTGAACATTTCCAGAATGGCGATATTGAGGAGACAGTCTAAAATGTCGGCGGCCTCAGAACGACGTTAAGATCTGACGTTCGCAGTGTAGTGTAGGTATACATTTCTCCTGATAAAATTCAGTCACCCTTCTTCAGTTCCTACACTTCCGCCGTATACCCGCTGCCGGGAAAGCGGAACGAAGGTCGCAACACGCGAAAAAAGAAGGACGAATGATGAAGGAGAGTATGCTGATGGTGGAAAGAAAAAGGGATGGGAGAGAATACGGGGTGAATTACAGGATGCGTGCTGTTTCCTTTTCTGGGTCGTTCCGCAATTTTTTTCCTAATGGTTTTCATGAGCTTGGAGGTACTGCATTACATGCGTCTCTTATAGAGCGAAGATAAACCTCCGCAGTTTTTCTCTTTACACACATTAATCTTAGCACAACCCTCAAGATCAATAAGTACATTGATATATCAGAAATTTGGGAGACACAATTATTAATACACATACCTTGTTGAATTTATATGCGTTATACGTGCAATGTGGAAGAATTTTGGAAAAAATATGTAACAGTTTGAAATAATAATTTTGTGTGTTAAGATTAATATTCATTTAATTATTTAAAATATCGTCTCTGTTTCTAGTTTTGTTATCATTACATTTATTAATAAAATAAAAATTAAAACTATATATGTAGAATGAGGATAAAAGTTTTTAAACACATAGTAAAAATTAACCGTTTTACATAGTAAAACTTAAAAATATACATTTATTTATATATGCAATTAAAATATATTAAAAAAATGTTGCGATAGATTTTAGTATGTAGATTTTTTAGCCACATTGTGAAAGATATTTTGATATTTTTCTTGAAATAGGTATCATTTTATGGTTTCTTATAAATATGCATGTGGCAGATAGTTATCTTCCACTAAATTCTGCTTTTAGTCTCTCCTTACCCGCATCACTTTAATAAAATACATTAAAAGTTCTCATAAATATAAATTTGATAAACATGTAGCTTTTTGTAAAAAGAATATATATTTTTGCAAAATTGCTATTTTTGCAAAATTGCTGTTTATTTTATTTATTTAAATAAAATATATTCTGTTATTTATTAATTTCTATGTTATTTATCTACATCCATAAAGTAAAAAATTCGGACGCTGATTGTTATCGGTTTACTAAAAACATATATTCTCATTTTTGTATTTGGAAATAAGGAGTTCGATAAGATTAACGTAACTTTTCTTCGTGATGTTGCTCCCCATTGTCGATACGCGACACGTCTCCGCGCGAAACAAATGTATTAGCTGCATGTATTCGTGCGAGGAAAAATAAAAGGATCTCGCGTGGGGCGCGGCATTTGCAACCCAAAACAGTACAGGCCGACATACGGTCGCATATTCGTGGACTCGCTGCGCTTAATGCATTAAACGGGCGACTCGCCGCGGTCGTCTGCAATAGCCGCCACAATGGAATTCAATTTTCGCAAGCGTGGGCACGAATGGCCGTCGATAAAGAATGGATGATAGATCCGTCGTCCGACGAATGAAGGAAAGAGACCGACACAGGCTTTTAACAGGAGCCTCTAGAGCTCCAGAGCCGCTTTGTCCCCCGTTTTCCCTCCTGACCGTGTGCGAGACCCCTCTACGCCCAGCTTACACGAACACCGTCAACTCTATGGCCGGGAGAATTCAGATAGAGGATACCGGATGCTATTATGCGCTACATATATATCCCGCGAACTTTACAGCCACTAGACACCCTGTGATACTCCGAGGAATTTACAGTCTGAAAGATACTGCCTGGCGATACCTATATACCGGCGGCACACTTCGCCCTTCTAGGTTTTATGTAGAGCAGGGAATCGGCAGGGATAGAAGGTCCCATGGGGTAAGGAGATGATTTCTGTCCTTAAGAGGGTCTACCGGAGTATGGTTGTGTTGAAATCTTTCGAGGCTTATTCCTATTTCCTCTTTCTCTCTCTTTCTTTCTCTCTTTCTTCTCTGTATTTCTCACACGTGCCGCCAGAAGAGAAACATATCCTAATGTCTGTCCATCTGTCAATCTGACTCTCTCTCCCCGTGTGTACCTTCGATCTTTCGCCTACCGAGAACGAAACGGCATCCCATTTCGAGCGATCTGTAGGCGGACGGGAAGAACCCGTGAGCTTTTGTTTAATTCCGAGATTGCGCCACGAGACACTCCGTCTCAAACATTGGCGCGGGCAGATGGGACCTCGCGAGTTTTTTCTTCCGCGTTTCATTAGGAAGGGAGACACTCGATAGCCCGGACGGTTTCCTTGTGTAAATTTATCGTCTCGCTTGGAAAGTTTGATCGGGATTAAAATCACGGTGCGATCACGAGCGGAGTAATGGAACGCATTTGTTCTACTTGGAGAGAGTGTTTGAGAATACGGTTGCGCAGCAATCTTGGATACATTATCTCAAAAGAAGTACGATAGAAACATAAAGATTTTATAATATTTTATAATTAGAATGAAAAATTGAAGGTTTTACGCGCTGATTCCTGGAATTAATGTAACTAAATGATAAAACCTCGTTATTCATCTTATACATTCAAACGACACTTTTTCAAAAGATAATATAATAAATAGTTCAAATAATATATTGACTGCTAAAGCATCGTAATAAATAATAATAATAATAATATAATCACTGACAGTTTTTAAAGTAGAGCCAAAACGTCCGATTTATAAATATATATCTTACAAATAATTAAAGATTGTTACGTTAACTTACGCTGTTAATCGATTGTATTCTCAAAGTCTACTTTTCCCTTTACTTGTTAATGATAATATAAATCTAATATAAATCCTTTGTTATACCGATATTATATACCGGTAAACGATGAATAATCGACTATTACATTTACGAAAATTGAGAACGTCATGTTTTGCTCGTGCCTTCGTTAAAATTTTAAGCTGGAAAGTTAGGAACGCATAGTTTAAATTTGCACATATACATACAAATTGAAACGCGGTATCGGTTTTAGGTCACGTTTTACAAAATGGAAAATTTCTGTTTGGCAGTTTTCCGAGCGAAATGTGAAAACAAACTTTTGTACCGGTTTGCATGTTTACCCGTAAAAGCGAACGTTGATAGTGACCACAAACCTTTTCTCCATTACAGAAATCCTGGAGGAAGGATTCAACTGATACGCGTCTAAGCCGGGGATCCTGGAAAACTGTGCGACCGGCCAAAGGGCCGGCTAGAAACAGTACCTCTTCTTACTCAAGCAAAGAGGATCAAGAAACCTTATCGTACTTGCCGACGAAGAAAAAGAATTAGAGAGAGAACGCGACGAGGTGGAAGAAAGAGAGAAAAGGGAAATAGAGGAGAGCAGGGGACCCCTAAACCTAGCCTAGGGAAGATAAGTAACCTGGAGATGGGCGTAGGCAGAAAGATGGAATCCCGGGCGAGACACTCGAAGATCTCGTGATTGGTGTCAGCGCCTGGCTGAGGGGATCAAGGTCGATCACGGAGATCGACCGTGATGGAGGCGAGAGCGAATGACTCGTTCGTCAAGTCGATCCTACGAAACCTTTCGCTGATCCGCGAGCATCGGCACCCGGACGAGCCGCCTGGAAGAGAGGTGGCCACAAACGCTATCGATGTTGTCACCACGACCGTGCAGGAGGAGAAGATGGCGGACTTTCTGGGCGATGCCTTCGCGAGGAATGACAGCGACGTCGAGGGCGGCGAGTCCGCTTGGTTCAACGACTCGACGACCGCCGCCGTCTCGACCCTGTCCGCCTCCTCGTCCTACGCGGACTCCACGTCGTCGTATTCCACCACGAGTGTCGACAACTACACCGGCAGCGTGTCCGACCTTTTCGCCTTCGACGACCTGAGCGACTACATCAACCGACTGAACTACAGCGTCCTCGTGAACCTGACGGCCTACTACGACGACGGCGCGGGTTTGAATTTCAGCAGCGTCAATTGCACGTCGTCGATAGTCGCCGGGGGTGCCGTTAGGCCGGGCGAGTGCGCTGGAACCGCCGGCGTCGACGAGAAGTCTAACGCGAACAGCTGGTGGGCCCTAATACTCGTGATCGTGCCGTGTTTGACGCTCTTCGGTAACGTGCTCGTCATCCTAGCGGTGGTGAAGGAACGTGCGCTGCAGACTGTCACTAACTACTTCATCGTCAGTTTGGCGGTCGCCGATCTTCTCGTCGCGGTGCTCGTTATGCCGTTCGCGGTCTACGTGCTGGTAAGTCGTTAAGTCTTTCGCGGAAGCAACGCGAACATTTTATTTTTATTCTATCTTCTATCACTTCTATCACTTTAACATTTACGTTAAAATATCTAACAACAAGTTTTTGATAATAAATATTATTATCAAACAGAGGTGGTTACATTTAAAAATCGCTTAAACATTTTTTCAAATATCTCTGAACATCTCGTTTTCCAACGTTTTCCCGAAGGAATAATTACTTCTATATTTACAATGTATACTAACATAAGAAAAAAAATAATTATAATCATTAAATTGGCCCTTATCTCATTGCAACAGCTGCATAATTATTAGGTAATGTTACTTTTGTTGATTATCGCGTTCTAATTATACGAACACGAAGCGTATAGTTGCAGAAATGTATAACGCACGTATATAATCTATTTATCGTTCATCTGACGCGAGTAAAAATTTTAGAGCGATACTTCCGTCAGAATTAATCACGTACAGCGTTCGAGCAGAACTCAAAGATTTATCATTCAGCGGTTCTATTTCGCAGTTAATGGAATTAATATTTCTAATTATAGGTCGTTGTATAATTTGTAAATAAGCTGAAAACTTCGGAGGGCGGAGTCTCGCATCGATCGCGAGTTTAGCTGCTAATTAGACTCTATACGTTACACCAGCGTTTGCATGCACTCAATTACCGCCCTCACCTTCAAAGTACACGAGAAAAGAAAATTGAGTAGCGTTTACTTTTAAACACTTTGATCTCGCCAATACAGAGGTGTCTGATATTAATACTAGGAATCATTTTTTCCGTTAATTAGAAGAAAAGATAGATCTTCGAAAATTGAAACGACGAGATGCAAATTTGTCAGAGGAATTAAGATTTCAAATTTCCGCTCGATATTTCAACGAAATAAATATATTTTATATATTTATTATACGTGAAGAAGGTGCTCAATGTTTCGCAATTGTCGGAATATTTTGAAATTTGCAAATCAGTGATTTTTCATAGAATAATAAAACAAACAAGACGGTTTTGTTTAAAGCATTTCATTCAACGCAACGGTTCAAGTTCCGTATATGATTCGGACGAAAACAAAATTAGTTCATTAAAGCTATTTGATTAATTCTATGGATCATTGCTAGCGAACTGGCTTGTTGGCTACACAAACGTTGGCTAATACAATTGTTTCTGAATTCGCCAATTGTAACCACTGAAAATATTGGCATTGCATATAGGTAATGCATTTCGCTCGAGAAAGAACTCGAGTACTAAAAATTCGTTTCTTTCAATCCCCAATATTATAAACAACCTTATTGACCACACAAATACCATTCATTATCCAAAAAATACTATTCATTATTTTAGCGTGTATAATTTATCAAATATGTATGTTATTGATCGATAATAAAGCTAAAATTGTTGCACGCCAAATGAAATTTAAATAAATTCTAAAAGGACAAATAATTATTGATTTACAAGTTGTATTTGAGTTGAGAGATATACATATTTATTACAAAATTAATAAAAATATAAATATTAGTATAATAAATTAATAATAAACCCCTAATTAAAAAGTAACCAACAATTTTAAGAGATAAACTAAATTCTATTATATGAAAACATAGAGGATTCTTGGTTGCACAAGAGGAACAAATATATTTAAATATAAGAATGTTCCAAGAACTATAAATTGTAAGACGAAATGAAACTTTACATTATGTTACGATCGAGACATCGCCAGTTATGATGTCGCGTGGCGATAACGCATAATGCGACAAAGAAAAAGAGAGCTATTATTATTTATAATAACAGCCGTTCGGCATGAGAACGATATAACGCGGCGAATCACCGACATTGAATTTACTCAATGGACTTTCGTGCATTTGGTTTAATCACCAATTAAATACGCGCTGCGGTGACGGTGCTGGAATAGCTGCAATTATGAAAATGATGTCGAGGCTAAATGCTATTTAGCCACGTCTATCAAACTTCCAGTAGTCGGAAACAGTTTTCGCCGACTCTATCATCATAATGTGTAGAAAATGCGTCTATTATATTCTGTATAATTTTTGCTGTTTTTCTGGCACGGCGACGAACAAAGCGAAGTAAAGTAAAAGAAGTTAATTAACATATCCGAGAAAAAGAAGGCGGGCAATATAAATAAAAATGGCCGTAAAGATGGAGATATGAAATCGAAATAGTAAAAACAGGTAAGAGAAAATTAAATACGGAACAATAAAATTGAACAGTGTGAAAATAAAAAAAACTCGGTGATTACAAAATCAATTTGAAAGGTTAAAGGTCTGTTACGAGCTAAACGCAAACAGAGGTGCGATTGTAATTGAATGTGTAAATGTTTAAAACAAACGATAAAAGATCAATACATGTATAATATAGAAATACACACACAGTTTGAATTTCTCTATATTATAGTAATAAATCAATGATCATAAAATTAAATGCAGCATTAATTAAAATCTTCAATCCAAAAGGTTTTTGCTTGATCAAATTAAATTTCCACTCAAAGGGCAAATTATAATTAGACTTCCTTTTTTCTGTAATAGATATATCCCACGTGATCGATATTTACCGTAATATTAAAAAAAAATAAGATAAAGAAGAACAGAGTTATTTATTTTTTAAGATCACATGATAATGTCTTTTTGTGCTTGCAATTATTGTGTCAGAATTTTACTTTTAAGACGAAGCAGTTTCGAATTGCGCCGGATCTTTGTTCCAATCGTTAGCAGGCTATTTGCTTAACCCGACACGTTTCGCGTAGATTACATCGCACGTCTACACGTGATCTTATTTTAAAGTCGTCAGTGACACCAGAAAACGCGTTTTGATCTCGACGCACGTCTTTACAAACGCGGAACTGAAACGGAGAAGAAACGGGGACGGGAGGGAAGAGAGGATAACGCGGGAAAACACGAACAAACGGTAATTTTCTTGAAATGGAAAATCCCGACGCGCGCGGTCCCATAAACGAGTCGCTCGACCCGACCTCGGTCCACGATCTCGATTTTGGCGGCTATACGCCGACCGGATTGAACGAGACAAAAAGTGCGATCGGTCAATTAAGGACTACGTTCGTAATACCGCGTGCGAACGTTCGTCAATGCAATTTTTGTGCATATCTGCACGGAACCTACATTTCCTGCGGCACGCAACGTCACCGTAATTGTGCGTGCGCGTGCAAAATATACAGACACTGTGTGTATTTTGCGTGGGAATTGTCGACAAAGACAGATTGCTAAAAAATCCGAGGTGAAATTTGTTTTCTCTGCCGCATCACGGAATACGCGACAGCGTATTCCCAGATTGCCTCGGTAATTAGAGTCAGGAAATGACTTTCGGAGGCTTGATTAAATTCTTTTTTCTAATTCGGTGAAATTTAAATTTGCTAAAAATTTCAGTAGCATTACTTTAGAATTTTTAACAAATAGTTTATAGTTATTATACATTTGGCTCGATAGAGTATTAAGCAATTTCTACGTTGATGGAGTTTCGCTCACTCAATAAGCATCCCATGTCACTGTACCAGAGTTAAATAACGACTTCGACCGAATAATTTGCTGGTTTCGAGATTGAGTTAGTACGAACTGTAACTACAATTTTCGCATTAACATGGACGCCCATGTAATAACTGGATGCTGTATCTCGGAGGAAGTTCACGACCGTAATCGATAAATTTCTAATGGTCGGCGGAGACCTATGACTGCCGACTACCCATTAATTTTGCAACAGGCAGAGAGATGAATGTCCCATTTTAATTGCAACTTAAATAATCCCATCTCTCGGCAGGCACTCTGATATATATCCTTGACATTCCGCCGAATGGCGATCAGCGCCGCGTCCGATTATATCGGTATGATAAAATCAAGACGCCCATCTTCATCCTAAGTGCAAACACAGCGAAACGTGCCGGGATCGTCCTTCGGCTGCTTAAATGGTCGTTCCGGAGTCTCGCATTAAACGATTTACTAGCGGTGGCATATGTGTATACGCCGCGCGACGAAAGCGTCGTTGTTGGGTTCGGGGCACTTTACGCTCTCCGCAGTGTGCTCGGTGTGGCAGCGCGTCATCCTCCCTTTAACGACGAGTGAAAAATGGCTGCTTTCAGCGCGTTTGCACTTCAAATTCCTTCAGCTATATGCTTCCGCGACGATATTCCGCGAGGTCTCCGTAGCTAAGTCGTAAGTTACGGATCCCCCGTGCTCAAACAATCTTGTCATTCCAGCCGGTAAAAGGAATGCGTCAAAAGAAAATTTGATATTTCTCTCCTAAAAGGGAATTGGTCCTAAAGGATTTATACATTAAACTCATTGAGAAGATGATTGCATTATACTTATAGAGAAATACGAAAGGTCTTGAATTAATTTATCATGGAGACCTCAGCGTTATTCTATTTTGTATTAACAAAATTTATTTATTAAAATAATTCAATTCAGTAAATACATGTTTAATGATGTTGGGATATACACAATTTATGGTTTTATCATTTTAATTATATTTTGCATTATATATATTTTTATTTTAGATCTTTGTGGATCGAATATTTAAATTTTCTAAAGCACATTTTGATAAATTAAATAAAATTTACTTTCCTCAATTGCATTTGTTGGTTCCATTATTTATTATTATTTTATCGTTACAATTTTATTAACGTCTATTAATTTTCTAAGGAACTGACTAAGAAACTCTCGCGTGTCATATGCAGAACGCGTCATACTCTTGTTAAGCCCGCAACCTTAATAACCCCCCGTTATCTCTTTTACCGAGTGGCGTCACTTTTTTTACGACTTTCGTCGCGTAATGTCGCAAGTCACCGTTCTCTAATATAACGTAAAAAAACGACGATGCTCGCGCGCAACGCGTTTATGCACCGAATTCCGCGAGATATCCGCGTTCTTCGCGAGCAACCCCGTTTCCAGTTTCCAGCTGAAGGCGCCGGGAACTCACGTTCTCGCCATTGTTGCAGGACAAACAGAATTGCAGGCATGCCCTTATCGATACGAAATTCCTCCATATTTATTTTTATTTCGCGATCGTGTACACCGATATTTTACAGCGTCGAGGCTGTTTTTACGTCGGTTTCCCGAATGTCGCGGTTACTCTTTGCGCTAACAAGCGCGACGTGCAAATTGCGCGATTCGGTCAACGATACAAAGAAGTTCGTGTGCACGGGAGTAGAACTTCGCTACAGTATCCCATGTAAAATAATTAACATCTCTCGCCACGAAAGAAATATACGCGCATCGCGTATGCAAATGCACTTGACGACATACATTAACGTGTTTTTTTTTTAAATGTAACATTTTTTTATAAAAAAATTTGTTTCTACACAATTATGGATTAAATAAATTTCTAAAAAGTTTTTCATATTAATATTAAAAATATATATCTGACAAAAAATTAAAAAATATATTTTCGTTAAATTAAAAATAATCATATTTTTTCGTGCGGTTTTCGTGCAATTGCACATTTTATTTCTATTTGCTTGAAAAAAAAAAACTCTTATAATAGGTTGTTACTAATGGTATTTTTAAAATTATTTGCTAACAAAGCAAATACTTCTCCATCTACTTTTAAATAATATTAATAACTTTTATAATATCGTTTACAACAGAGAAGAGAATCTCTGCACTCAATCGTAATGTAATATGCACATCAACGTTTCAGTGTGTAAATATCGGTCACGAGTAACATAGCCGTGACGTCACTGTAATTCTGCACACAGACGTGCTTTATGTATATTCGTTATTGCAAACGTCATGAGCGCGGTAAAAATCAGATTTTTCGCGACGAACGAGTAACTTCATATCTCCGCAAAGATTTATACGGCTTGGTATTCATTCATTCTCACCCATTTGCTTTTAGTCATTTAAACGCACAAAATTTAAAGCTCCGCATATTTCAGCAGAGAATTTTTACCGTTTTCAAACAGGATACGAGTTAAAGCGCTCCATTCTTGTTTTGATAGGATGAATCTTTCACTGGTAATAATCAAATTGTTCCCTATGTTAGTGATTATATAATACGCATGATAAAATAAATATAGAGATAAAATAAATTTAACATTGATCAGTAAAATAAAATTAAAATTTATAAGTACAAACATCATTAATGTTTTCAAAGATTTTCATTCAAACTTTCAAAAATTTTTAATTATCACACATATTTAGTAATAATCTTCTGTAAGATAAATATGTTATAAAAAGGGTTTATGTTTAATGTATAAATTTAATATAATAAATTTATTGTAGCTATATTATTACAAAGGGAATACTGTATGAGTGAATTTTTCTCAGCATTTGCATAATAAATAAGTAAACCATATCTTTTTTCCTTTGTGTTTCCTGGTTGTTGGATAAATGAATCTCGGTTTCGCGAAAATAATTATGCAGAAAGACATTTAACCATAATTATTAAAATTATTATGTAGTGATAAATAATAGAAAAATACGCACGCAAGATATAACTTTGTTGCATAATTACTTTGTATATTTGTAGTAGTAATGTTTAAATTAAATTTGTTACTATGTCATTAATTGAAATTATAAAATACAAGAAATTCAAAGTTTATATTATTTTCATATCATGCGGATAGCAAGGCAATACATTTTTTACAAGTTGTAACTATGAGCTGATGATTTATCTCAGAAGTTTTGAAACTTGAAAATAGTTTTTTTCTAATAAAATTCTGAAAATATTAAGACAGTTATTTCAGTGAACCTGTAAGAGGGGATTAACTTTCGTAGATTAACTTTAAAAGAACATCTTTTTACTCTATTTAAAAAAACATCATTTATATCTCAAAATTAAAGCAGTAATTATCTTTAGAGGGACATGTTAGTGATTTTAAGTAATGTAAAAATCTGTATTGTAAATAACTATAAGTTTCGAATTGAATAAGACGTCATTAAAATAAAATCCAAACTAAATTAAACATAAAATATACTGTTATCTATTTTTTTTTCTAAAACTTGATCTCGGCGAAATTATTTTTGTGTAATACAATAAACATCAATATTTAAACATTATATTAAACATCGATCCTAATATTTTTGTTAAATAGAGAAAAAATTAACTGTGAGAATTTTAGAAACGCATTGTATATTCGACGAGAAATTCGTTCAGTCATGGCCATTAATTTCCAAGCACTTGAGCATGCAAATTTAGCCCGTCATGTATTTCCGTATAGTGTTTCGATCGCATTCGAATTCGCAAGGAGAAGTAAAGAACGTACCTTTATTGCGGTACGAACTGATTCGTTTTAGTATAATCCGGTTACTTCATATGTTACAGAAAGGTGAGAAATGCGCGCAGTACAAAAGACGATAAGAGTAATAAACCATGCATCACGTTGCATTTCCATTGCACAAAAGTCCATTAAGCTTTTTTTATGCGTCGGTTGAAGGAAGTGCTGAATCAAGATGTGATTTGCAGATTCGATTATTTACGTTATATCAGCAAAAATTCGACAACTTCATTACACGTTTATTCGAAGTAAAATCTTTATGCTATTCAGGATAATTCGTACAGTAAATTCATTCGAATCGTTTACTTTCCTTTAGGGCGAAATATATTGAACGGTACTTCTCGTATTAATATCAATATTGTTTTTATAAAAATATATTAAATTATTTTATAATTTTTTTGTATATTATTAAAATGAATATAGAATAAAGAGCATAGAATAGTATAATTAAAATTCGTCGTTAAAATAAAAGTGAAAACTACATAGTCTGCGAAAAACTCCTTCTCGAAATTATTTCCTAATCATTAGTTACACCAACATTAGTTTACACTTATCGCGATCTTTTCCCTATTAACAAAGCAAAGACGCATCACTGAAAGATGTCGGTCGAAGCGATGAGAACTGCGGCAGGAATATCGCAATTTCGGTGGAGCACGTGCGTGTTACTACTCAGAACGATCAGAAAAGAGAGGGGCACGAGCGTGGGGTGCTTCTGGAGGGTTTTGTCGAGGGGTGCTGGCGTGACCGCGAGTAATTTCGAGCGACGACCTCCCCCTCTCGGCCGCCCGCCCGCATAGATCGTGGGTGGCCCTAGCGCCCCGGCTGTCTCACCGGCTGGAACAGCACGGCAAGATCGCTAGGGCAAGGTCTATGTTAATAACGCGGATCACTTCATCGCATGCATGCTTATTATTTAGCTGTGCCAGCCCGGTTTTAATTCGTGCTGGCTACACACGCCCGTACACATACCGCCTGCGAGAATGCCGCGAGTATGAATATTAATGCTCGCAGCACGGAATGGTCACTTTTCTTCTGGAAATAGTTGCTCCCGATCGTGGGAGCAACGCCGGAAGAACGCCCGTCCTTGACAAGGCATTTGATTGTCTCCTACTTGTCGACTAACCTTGGCTCTTGGCCCTCGAAAGCACGCCACGCGCCCGATTCGTTCTATCGATGCCACTGAATGTTCTCGTTTTGGAGTATGACCCCACATTTCGCATTTTTTCGATCGCGTTTATAGCGGGAATTGACATCTACTAAAAGTTGAAGATAGCGTTTGCGGAAATGGAAAACTCCATTCTGTTGTAAAGAAAATTTACAATTTTATCGTATGTTTTTTAACGGATGATAACTAGCAAATAGATGTGATTGAATAAATTTCTCTACAAATATATCATATAAGTTTAAAAAAATTCTTACAACCATGTGCGTGTATAATTATCAAATTTCATTTTTTCTTAACAAAATATTCATTTTTTTTCTTAAAATAATTATAATTATTGCACAACCAGAGAATAATAGCGCGGGTTAAGTTTTAAAAATAGAAATAATGAACAAAATCTTCTGTATCTAACCTCAATGGAATTTTATTTTAACAATGTCTTAATTAAAATTTGGTGCAAGTAAAGGAATCATTATGTGTCTTCAATTAATTGCCGTGATAGATTACTCGGTAATTTGCGGTACTTTTGCCTAATTTATCATTTGAGCCATTAACTTATCAACATGTCTTTTCTCGTTAGCAAGTCCTTTTCTTTATTATATAGCTAAAGTTCTTAGGTCATTTTATATAAGTCATAAATTACTTAGACAGCAAAATTGCTAACAGCTTTCCTCTGATGACGTGCTTGACGCACGTGTACTCGCAAGCTACGTATGTAGTTGATATTGAAAAATAGGTGATTGCGTGATTGTTTAGATCTACACGAAGATTTCCGTTGGCTTCAACTTTATTAACCTTTTGTTGCGAAGCAGCTTGTATCGATTAAACTTTCTAGTCTTGATGATTCATTGCATATTTTTCAGCGTTGTTGTTACGTGCTACAATAAAGTTGCTAACAACTATTACTTATACTTTATTTTATCCGATACTCTTGAGATTATAACAAAAGAAGCAATATATATTTACTTATTTATTTATTTCTATTAAATTCTAACGTTAAAATAAAAAAGCATGTTACTCATAAATTTATATTATATTTTAAATGTCTTGTTTGATTCTACCGCACCAATTCTTTTTGCGATTATATTGTAAATAATTTACATTGCTTAAAAGCATTCGTTTTAAACTATATTGTGTGACAAAATCTTATGTTTTAAACTATATTGCGAGCTTTCAACCAACGTGAATTATCTGTGAGATATAATGCTTAATACACTTTCCTAATGTTCTACTTATCCACAGGCTACTTTAAGAATAAAGTGAAAAATTTATCATATGTTCTAAAACATAAATAAGAGAGGTACTATAAAAGCATCTGTTATAAATTAAACGCATTTCAAGCGATTTCCTTCTGAATTAAAATTGATATATAATAAACTCTGTATTATGATATGTTCATAAAATGTATCAAATAAGATATTTACAAGCAAGATTCATGTTTAAGCCTAACACTACTAAACTCCTAACAGACAACAGAGAGTCAAATAACGTTAGTAATTTTATTATATATGGTGATTGCGAAAATTCTCCGCGTCTCATAACTAAAGGCATAATAAGATATGGAGAAAAGTCTTTTTCTTGCTATATATTGTAAAGTAATTTTATCGGAAAATATTAAACTCGCGAGCACATAATGTTCCTGCTTTACTTCCGCGCGCGCGCCACGGAAATAAATCACTAACTCGTTGAAGTACGCGCATGTATAAGTAACGGCGTAAGATGAGTGCCGTGAAATTCGACGGAGCATACGTTTCGACGACTCATGGTAGCTTGCCTATGAGAAACGCACACAACGCGAGGAAGACCATTCACAAGATTAAGAGCTGCGCGAGCTGCGCGATTTTCCTGCACAGGCATTTCTCACAGTGTGGGTGTCTAGCTAAAGCTTTCGGAGTGAATTAGATTCCTAAGGGCGATATTTCCGTTGATTTTCCCGAAAGCTAGTATTTTAGGGACCTGCCCTATATGAATGTAATAGAATATTCATGTGAACGCTATTTTGGACTAATTCAAGAAATATCCGCGATTGAACGCTAACAGAATTTGTAGTATACATACTTAAAGATATATTGGATTCGAATCCAATTTCCAAGAAATTTTAAAGACTCTGTGGATAAAGTTTGTATTTTGTATTTTGCATTTTCGACTAAACGTCGTCGAAGAATAAAATTATTCAATTTATTTGTATAAATACCATTGCAATTTAAAAGAAAATTACCTTTGTTTTTCATATTCGAGAGGAAGAAATTCTCCGAGTAGTCATGCAAATGCATAAAAATATAAAAGCAGTAATTTGATCGAAATCGCATATAACATCTTAAATGTGACGTTGATTATATACATAAGCGTCAACGCGACCTTAATTAGTAGCATTCAAATAGTGTTTCAGGTCGTATATATTAATATCAAAATGGCTCGCGTGACAGCTTCGATTAGTTACCCTTACTTGTCATCAAAGTCCCATTAATCTCACCGCTTATGCTGAAATAAGCTCACGAAGTAAACTTTCGAAATGAGAAGTGGAAGAGAAAGAGAATCGAGTAAACTTTTGGCCAAGTTCAAGATCTTCGCGCATAATATGCTATCGGAAAAAAGAGCAAACTAAAAACAGAAGTGAATTATTATATCTTCCAGATTTACATATTATATAAATGCGTCTGCATTCCGTTTATTTAAGTCTAAATTAAACGTCTTTTTAAAAGTTTCTTTATAATAATTTACTATTATAAAACAAAATAATTATTTAATTACTGTTGAAAATTGCACATTTTCACGATTAGATTTTGATTTGGTGGTACTTAAGTCGTGTATTTTGAGATCACCCTACGAGTAATTTTATTAAGTTAGTTGACTATATCTATAGTGTGATTTATTCTTTTCCCAGTTTTACTTCTATAAAAGAACAAAGAACGAGTTGGATTAAAATTAAATCAAAACGGGGTGTTCGAGAAAAACTGCTCCCCTCATAAAATTCTCCTCGTTTCGAAATTCAATCTGCCTCGCAGTGATACAGGTCGATGTTTCGAGCGAAATAATGTCGTCCACCGCACTCGCCTTTCACGCACGGCGTCGAGATAAATCGCAGACTCGTTGAACGGGGTGCTCGGACGTAAGTAACAAGCCAGTGTAAAATTCGTCAACGACTCTCGGAGAGTCTCGCCGCGAACTGACGCGACAGAAAGCCGCTCGTGGAAGAAAGGGCCGCTCGTAGCATTTCGCCATAAATCACCGAGTTGGGTGGCGACCCGACGACGACAGCGACGACGACGACGTCGACGACGACGACGATGACGATGACGACGACGAAGCCCTCAACGTCGCGCGCACAAGCTGTGCAACGCTATCGAGCCCGTCGCGTCCGCCTCTTTCGCCCCATTTCGTTCGTTTTCGCCCGCAGCTATCCCCGCGGCATCTTGCTCTATAATGACGGAGATACGTCCTTCCGTGTCGCACGTACCCGTCATAATTTTCAACCTCTCTCGTCCTACGACCTCCATGACTCTCGACCGCCTCGCTATCCCCGGTCTCTCGCCCTGTCAAGGCGGTAATAGTTTTCCCGACGTGTACTTTACATCCAGCTCGAGGAGAAATATTAAAAAGACGAGACTGTAATATGCAGGAATTAAACGATAAACTGAGAAAATATTCAAATGCCGTTGTCTTGTCTGTTTATTCTGCGAATTTTTATTTCTTCTCGTGTCTTTCGTTTGATATTTATAATAAAAAAAAAAAGAGAGACAAATAATATTTTTTCTTCTATATTTAACAGAATTTATCGTCGTGTATTTTAGTCACGGTTTACCACAGGCTTGAAGAATATACCGAGAGACATTTGCTTTCTACTGTTTATTGTTGGCTTCTTTTTCTCAGCTTTTCTCAGAGTTCATTTTGGCGACTGGCATCGCGTTCCGAATAAAAGTTCTCGCATTCCCCTCGAGTTGAAGCGCTTCTGGAGCGTCGAGGGAAAGGAAGAAAAAAAAGAACGGTTATATACGCGCAAAGCTGGTCGCTGGTCGGTGCACGCGCTCGTCCGCTCGCGCGCGCGGACACGTGCATGCACGCGGGGCATTGTCGCGTGTATTGCATCGCGCGATAGAGCGTAACGCGACCGCCGTACGATAGCTCGTTCGAGCATGAAACTCGTGGACGTCACGGCGTTACCCCTAGCCGTCGCTTTAAACGGGTTCGTAGGGCGCGCGCGATATAAACAAATATCACCTGGCTGACCCGGCTAAAATTGATCTCTCTCCCCACGATCGCCAGCGAGCGATCCCGCCGCCGCGCGCCGTGTCGCGTTCACAGCCATCACGGATCGGCATTGCTCTACCTACGGCGTTTGCGGGTCTACGCGGGCGTGTACGTGCGCCGCGTTATATGCGAGATATCGATGAATTCCGGCTATGGACGCAATTCCTGAGGCCGGGAGCGAATTTGAGACTAACCGGAATTTCGGAGCGCGGGATAATTGGCTACGTAGAATTTTCTGATTGGCTAAGTGAGACGTAGTTACACATGCGTGCCGCCGGGATATACATTCAAATCTTGCACACCGGAGCCGCACCGGAGGTAATGGGTGGTTTTGCACGGCGGTTACGCGAATGCCAGCTGCACGAATTGCAGTTCCCCGATCTGCGTGCGTGTTTACTGCAATTGAAAGCGGCGGCTGGATGGCAAAATCAATGTTAATTCTATCGTGACTTCGTAGGTGACACACGAGGAAATAATATACTAGATACCGCACTAGATTCCAGTATATATAGCATGCTAAATTATGCGACATTGTAAGCGTAAGTATTTACCAACACAAATAAGAAGCGTTTTATAATAAAATTAAAAATAAGATTTATATTAATAAGATATAAGGTACCCTCACGATAAAAGCTATTTATACGTGATTAACAAATGTAAGAATTGTGTATCCTTGGCATCGTTGAATTTCCTTGTTTTCTAATTTAACCGTACATTGGAGCTACACAGATGATAATTTAGAACTTTTAAGAGAAGAAGTTATATAATGACTAGCAATTTGCAATATTCTCTTGACACTCACTCTGTTGCTCCATCGAATATGATGACTTGATGAGACTATATTAATCATTGAAGTGCACTAAAGCCAGCCGCATGAATCCCTTAATTTCCTGCTAACAGGCGTAATTGTCCTTGACGATAACAAGCGCAATTTTGACGTGAGTCAAATGAACGTATTCACCCAGTTAGGACACCTAGTCTCGACTACCTTGCAACCCTCAGATCCTTATTGTTCTGCTACGTTAGAGCGAAGACTGACGAAGGGGATGTGTAACGATCCTTCAAGCCTAGCGTTTTGCTCCTATAATTTGTTAGACACACCTCGTCGGATATATTAATCATTCTTACATTTGTAACTCTTCATATCGCAACGGATATTTTAGAAAATTCATTTCAACAGTATCGATTATTACTTGTTGTTGCATGTAAAGTTCATTTCTTTGAAAGATTCTCTAGTTGTGCAATATTATCCTGTTATATATTGATTGTTTTTAAATAAGAAAGAATTTATATGTCAACTTCGATATTTTATAATAAAAGTTAAATTAACAGAGAGAGAGAGAGAGAGAGAGAGAGAGAGAGAGAGACGCATTGTTAAAATTTACATTTTATAGCAGTACATTCTAGGTGAAGGATTGGCCTACAATGAAGTGTCACGGTTAGATCCCTTATTTATTTATGTCACCACTGTGTGATCCTTATAAAATGCATACTGCGCACTCACCCTCCTTACTTTCCGCTCAATGCGCCATCGAAGACTCGTGCTATAGCATGCAAACTAAAAGCCCTTGCCTCCGGTCGGATGGAATGCGAGCGTATATTTCGCGTTTGCACTCAGATAGTAAACGACGGATATTCGTCACTTTCGTACAGTAGATTTCTAGAACTCGGATTAAACCTTCTTGAAATTCTCGATTGGAACATGCATGTTTAATATAATCGTACTTTAAGTTGTCTAATTACTACTATATCTATTGTAAATCCCTAATAAATCCCTAATAAATGTTCGTGTTACAACAGATTATTTAAGTTATCATTTAAACGCTAAAAACTAGTTGAAATTATTTACTGGGTGTAACATCAAACTGCAATCTAGTATGATAACTTTAAAAATATAAATCATAATTATTCGAATGAGTTCGAACACTATATAATTTTCACTTATAGAATTAATCAGAACGTTTATGTATATATCAAAGATGAATTTTATAAATTATAACGGCATTTCGGCAAGAAACTATGTACAAATGGCTATGATATTCGATAGTTTTATCGAGTATAGGATGAAAAAGCAACGCGAATGTATGTACTGCTGCAGTGCAATGCAGGTGCACATTAGTCAAGTTCACGAAGCCGAATGGAATGCATCCTGAAAAATAAAACTCTCGGCAAATGTGGCGCAATGCAGCAGGATTTCACATTAAATTGATGAAAACTAAATAGGAAAAGTCAGAGTTATAGATTAGATAAGCAGGTTATTTAATATTATACCGCGCAAAAGTAATTTGAGTTTGTGTAACCTATTAATAAAATCACGGAAAGTAGTAATAATAATGAAATATGCATATGATAAGTCGATGACGAGTATCGATAATTCATTACCACACTATGTAAACACACGTAACTGTCATTACTTAATTATTATTTATTTATCTATATAATTTTTCATTACTGAATGTGTAATTGAAAACGTTATATTTGCAATATATCAAAAATGACGTAATCCTGATACATCATATTTATTCAAATATGCAATCTTTCTTCTTTTATAACAAATCTGCGACGTCTACTGCTTTCATCATCATAAACTTTTGCAGACTTTATATGTTACGCCTGTTACGGTGTAGTTAAATAAGGAGCTGCAAAACTTCTTACTTAAGAAACTTTCTTGTACAAAATAAAAAAAATTAAACTACATCGATTAACGCATTAAAAACACGAAGACCCATTTATTTCATTTTAAGAAACAAAAACGTTTATAAAAGTACTTAATGTAAAACTCAGCTCAGTGTATGATATTTTACTCGAGGACCATAAAATGAGAAAGATTGCAGAGTAGAAAATTTAGAATGTTAACATTAAACCTGCGAAAAACTAAGGTTTATTACCAACCTGCACCACCACTTTGCTCAATGGCTCGTATTTCCTTCACAGAGAAATTGTTAAAAATTGCGAGTGTAAAAACGCCTCTTTTTTTAAAAGCTAAAGTGGCGTTGGTAACCAAGCTATTAACTTGTAATTGCAGTCTTGAATTCTGATGAATTCATTCTGTCTGGCCTTTAAACTATTATGTTCATTTCCGACTATTAGTCTGCATAGACGAGATTAGGTGTACGACTAAAATGGCGGTATAAGAAACATATCTAAACGGAAACATATATCTAAACTCATGTCTCGCCTGATTCTCTGATAAGCGTTTCTAAAATGTGACATACGAAAGCTCGACGCGCGGGACCACTTGTCACGTTTTCCTTTATCTGGAATCGACTCCATCGTTTATAAATTGCAAATCAACAGTATGGCAAGAATTTCGTAATGGGGAACAAGAATGTTGAACAATATTCGCGCGTCGGTCCAGTTAGTCGGGTAATATTGAACTGTATCTTAATTAATCGACCTGACACATGTTGAGGGTAAAGTTATATGTATTATATTTGCGATGGAGACGTCACAATAGAGAGCGAATAAAAGTTTCTTATAATGCAAGATCGAGATTTATACCAGAGCCATTTAAAAATTGATTTGATTTGCGAATTTTTTCATTAATTGTGAAAAGAGATGCGCTACCAGAAAATTAGTAATATAGATGTGTTTTAGGGATTTTTTTTAAATAAAAAATTAAAATATTGTTTCTCATCATTGCTGAGAATATGATTAAACAGTAAAGAGATTGACAATTTTTACTATATCCTATGTATTTCACTTTGTCTATGTCATTCTGTGTTTTTTCATTTAAATTTGTTGAATATTTTTAATGAAGATAAACGAGCATGCAGTTACGTTATATGACTGCTTCGATTTAAAATGTCATTTTTAGAAACTGCAATTTGTCAACATCTTTCTTTCTTTTTCATTCGTTAGATAAATTGAAACAACTTTAAATTGGATATATTAAAAAGTAAGAAATTTTAAAATAATTATTGACTAATTTTATTGTTTCATAAATATAAAAAAAAATTGTTTAAATAAAAAATGCATAATCAACGGAAATATTAATCATACGTTACTTAAATAACAAATAAGTTTTTTCGATATATTGGATTGATTCTTAAATAGGTTCCACTATATACTAGCGCTTCTAAATCACTTCTTCTTAGAAACCAGTATTATTCATGGTATGTAATTATTTTATCAGTTGTAAATAGTTAAAACTTACAAATCAGTGCTTATACTGTTAGAATGTATTTTTAAATATAAAAATTAAGTTTGTTAAATAAAATGCAATTTATTTATGAATCAACCTAATATTTTAAAGTACGCAAAATTATTATATTTTCGAAAAACATAAATAATTTCATAATTTCATCAAACTGATTTAATGTTCAATATTTTATAAATTTGTTAATGACACTGTCAATCAAACTATCGATTCCAAAAATAAATTTTATCTATTATTATTTTGCATTATTAATTTATGGCGATGCATCAAGGACGATGTGAAGCGCATATCAAAACGAGGTTATTGTGATGTATCTAGTAATAATTAAATCGTTGCAAATAGATTAAATGAACTATTAATCATCTATAATATACCAAGTGTCCTAAATCTATTGCAATATGCAATATGTGTGAAATAAATTTACAATGCCCGGTATTATATATAAATTAATATCGAATGTTAAATAATTATAAATTAATTAGAGTTGTTTAGTGTTCACGATCGTAATTAGAAGCTGTTTTCTATAATTAACTTTATATTAACATAAATGATTTAGATCCCGAGTAACACTGGAAAGAGAGCGACAGCAAATCTTTTGCTAAATAAATTCATTATTATTTTTCTGTTTTTGCCTCTTGATTCGGATTTTTTAAATAATATATACCGCTTTAAAAACAAAATATGAAATAGATTACTCGAATTTCCGCAGATTCTTTTGCTTCAAAGGAGAAAACGTACACGTTACGATCGAAAAATATTTATATAATTTTAGATAAATTGTTAATACGCAAATTGCTTTAGTACAAAATCCATGAAGCACTTTTGCAAACCACCGGTGATTTGTGAATTGCCGACACGGCAATATATATCTTGCTTGCACATTCATACAACGCATCCCTGACATTTCCTGTTGCATTCTATGTTCTCGTTCCAATACAAAGTTTACGACGGCTCTTTGAAACGTTGGCGTTACCAAAGCGACAGCAGTTCCTACGTTTATCCGTATGACGTCCAAACTTCTCTCTCTTTTTCTTCCCTTCCAGTCTCTCGCTCTCTCCCACTATAGAAATTTTATCGAGTCTCATCCATGGTTGCGTCCACCTTCGCGGACACGCGTGCTTTCACGCTTGTCCTTTATGTTTGTGATCCATCCCTGCCTACATTAATTACCCACACTACTCTATCCTAAAAAGAATCCGCGCGTACGCGACGCGTTCGTTATTGTCCTTTTTCCAGTCGGACTATACCGGCGCATGGCGTCCGGAGTAAGATTAACGCCTCTCGAGATTGCACTTTTTTCCCGCTCGCCCACGGTCCACTCTTCCCGGGATTACGCTCCCCGTAAAAGGACTTTTTTTCGCGGTTATTACTAGTCATTAGTGTTGGCGAAATAACTAACTGCCCGTGACATAATTTCTTCCCGCGGTTGTTATAGTATTAAACCAACGTGGCGTTACTTCTACGCGCGCCGCGCGCGCGCGATCGGTGTTTAGTTGTAATGCGATTACGTAGGGTCCACATGAGATCTGTTTTGTTTGTTCTTTCCAGCAAGATAATGTTGTTATGTGGATAGAAAATATTGCAGTTTTTATTTAATGCGTCGTCATGCGGGGCACACTCGTCGTTAGCAAAAACTCACTCCAATTACTGAGAAAGAATTGTGTCGCGATTTATAAAGATCTTCATATGTACTACCGCATATTTTTCGTAACTAATGTTTTTCATTGTTGTTATATTGCTAATTTTAATATAAAAGAAAATATTTTTTTCAATCATGGTACTTTTTACATGAAATTATTTTCTTGCCTGTTTTTACAACATAGTTTGTACATCAATAGTTGAGTTAATAAATCGTCAATTTGCAATAATCATGAGCTAATAAATTTCAGAACATATAAAAATATAATTGAATAGCGACGAAATAATTGTGCTTATAATTTCCTTCGCTGGATTATATCGAATTACGCGAGTTTTATTCATGCTAAATTTCGTGGCGAGCGAGCGAGCGTGTAAAAGTAATTTCCACGAGTTTACAAAACAATTATACGTCAATTTTGTATTCGCGACGATGGCGATGCAGAGTGGCTGGATAAGAATGCAACGGTGTGTTATCGTTCGGTGTGTTTCTCTTTTTTCTCTTCATTTTCTTTGCAGTTGCAACATGCAATAGCACGAGACTTACGGAGAAGACGTCGTCGTGGATTTGAATGCACGTTGTTTGCGACGGCAGTTAAGTCTTCGTAGCGGAGAGGAAGTGCGGTTTTGCAAAATTAAAGCGTTTTATTCAAATCGAATGTACTCGTACGGGGGGAGGAAACGCGAACGAGAAAAACGCGAAGAAGTAGGTCGCAACGAGAACTCTTCCTACTCAGAGTATTTTTCTTCGCGCCATTATGAACACAACCATTTGTCAGTTCCGTCGCTCGCGAATCATCTCTTTCCATTGATGAAGCTCCCGGAGGAAGAGTTAGAATAAGAGAAAACGAGAGAGGCAGGAAGTTATAATTTCTTAGGAAAGCCTGTCTAACATACCTAGAATTAAGTTCATTAAGGTATAGTACGCAGAATGTGCCGGACTCGATTATATTAGATGACTTTTTGTACAAAATCGCTTAAGAAATATCATTTTCTATAACGTATGAATCCTCCCTTTCAATGTTACATTTTTCTCAGATATTAAAATTACTTAATGTTACATAGTAATTTTTATATAGTTGTATTTTGTCGTATTAAGGAAATGTACATTAAAGAGAAGAAAAGTTGTATTAAAATATTTTGTAAATTATTTAAATAACAACTTTTTTATATTAAAATAACAAATTTGTTAATCATATAAATTGATTAAGATAGAGGTTTATAAATTGTTTCAGCTTTAAATAATAGGTATTAGCTTGAATAATATGTCAAATAACTTTAACTTTGATAAAACTGATATTTTTAATTAGCACAAGAGTTACTAAAAGGTAAGCCAACCGGAGTAAGTCGAAGTGAGTTTAATAAAAAATTCGATTCTGCGTGCCGGACGAAGAAGTTTCTCGTGATAAAAGTTTCAATTTTATTATGTTTCATAAATACGGCGGTAGAATAGTTATTACATAGTTACCGGGCTATGTCGTTAAAAACGCGAGGAGCTTTTGATCTAACGTAATTGTTGCTCACGTTTAATAGCGCGACAATATTAAGTTGCACAAGGCTCTCTTCGAACTTTGCTTACGCGAAACAGCTGAGGAAAGGGAAAAAAGCAGCAGCCTGTAATCTCCAATGACGTTGTTAATGCTAATACGAAACTTCATCGGGTTTAACGTAGAAGCGCGTTCGCGTTACCGCGCTACGTGTTTGCATCTCGATCCGCGTGAATTTAACGCGGCGACGATGCCGTTGGTTCGATCCTTCGCATCCTCCTCTATACCTCTAGGAACAATGTGTTGATAGTTAATAGTTGCAGTGCACGCTTATCCAAATAACATGCTATACGACGCGAGAGTGAAGAGTATAATCTCGAAATTTGTCACAGCCGGTCGCAATCGGACGACAAATCGGTACGATTCATAGTGAAAACGATATTATTGAGATCCTCGTTACTCGCGATAGAATGGGATTTCAATCCTTAATCTATAATTTTCAATAGCTGCATTCACGCCGCACAATGGACACTGCATTCAGACATCGTATTCCGGCCGATGAGCTCATTCATTGCGATTGATGTTTATCCACGGCTTTAGGAAACGAAAAAAAAACTAAAAGAATGAGTTTGGAAATAATAGCAAAATCCGGAAAAATCCCTCGACGCCTTTAGCATTGGTATTTATCTCATTTCCTTTTAAATCGATTTTTTTGGGGTATTAGCTTCCGAGTTAAAAGCTGAGAAGAAAAATAACTAAAAATAGCAAATGCAAACAAAATATTCTTATTTTCTATCCCTCTAATCAATTGTAAAAGTGGATTTTATTAAAATATTAAAGATCATAAAAGAAATATAAATTAATACTAATTGACCCTATATTGCGCGCATGGAGTGTAAAATATATCCTTTAGAAATCTATTAAATTTACAGAACAAAACTTTTTTATCGATTAAATGCTGCACAAATTGTTTTATAATTAAAGAAGAAGTTTTGCGTTTATCTTTATCCAGAAAATATATAGAATATTATCAAACGTTATTTAATTATAAATCATCAAAGAGAACAATGAAAATTCAGATATAATGTTTGATATAATACATCTCATGCGAGTAATTACGTTAAAAAACCATGTGAGTAATGTAAGGTTAATCAAAATTTTCCTAAGTAAAGTTTGTTTCTATTTTGGAGTATACATATACGTTCCCCAAAACAATCGAACGATTATTATAAAATTCACACGAAATAACACATGTAATTAATTAATTTTTCATAATTTTCCAAAATATGTTTGCTTCGTACGACACATAATAAATCAATGTAAAACAGATTAGATTTATTACGCTTTCTCAATCGTTCGCAAAATGAATTGGATTTTATCGCACTTAACGGATTCGACGGGGCCGCATCACTATTCCATTGTGTAACCGGTATAATCGTTAAATTAAATGATACGATTGGAAATGACGCTCCAGTCAACTGATATAAGTGAGTGCCAAGTTCTTCTGGCACCGATGATCTACCATTTACTGTGTTAGATTCATACAGATCGACAAAATGAGTCTTTATACGCGCCGACGTTGATGGAAAAGCTCCCCTGGTTCGTCAGACCAATCCGATTTTTGAGACTGATTTATATTAGACACGGAGATTTCAATTCTGCGCTTTATGCGATATAAATCAAAAGCTGCATTCCAGCCGCGAGAGTTGCAGGCTTTATCTGGTACACAAAATATCGCTTTGAAATTGATATCGGAAAATATAATTTATAGTCGTGCGATATAACTTGCGACGCTTTGCGAATTTTCATTTTACATTTCCTTAAAAACTTGCCTGTGTTTAGAATGTTTTCTGTGTACATTGCTTCTCTCGGTTTACGGTCTACATAAAGAATTGCGAGATGCTCGTGTCTTAACGGTATGTTTACGGAGACTGCTTTGAGAAATGCGGAGGTGTAACAAGAATAGTTCAGCGACGTATAAAGAGAATGTACCAAAATAAATACAAATACAAACAAGATGGAATATAAAAACGCGGTAAAACTAAAATTATAATTATTCAGATTCGCCTTTATTTTTACATTCATTGTTTATTCAATGTTATGCGTTTTTCATTACTATTATATTAATATAAAAATTGTTTTTGTATTACATGGAGCAAGCATTATAATTTGTTTGAAAAATGTAATTATTATAATCACCGGAATTTTTCAATTTATTTATAGTATGTTTGAAAATATATTCATTTTTTCCTTCTTCTCATTTTATTTATGGAATAAGTATTTTTCTTCTTTACGTGTGACGGAAGTCACGGACGATTAACGCGCGCATCGCAGAAAATCGGGTCACGTTGGAAAACGATAAAGCCATAAAGCTCGGGGAAACTTTTTTTCCTTATTAAAGAGAAACCGTTTCCGCAATTCCACCGCACAACTCTTTTCACGCAAGCGCCATAAAATTATATTGTGTTATTGTTTGCGGTTCGAACTCACACCGACGGCAATAACTCGCAGATGCGACTGCAGACTGCAGCGATCATGGCCCGACCAGTTAAACTCTCGAGTACGTAGTAAACTCGTCTTGATTCTACACGATGTCGATATGAATGAATTTTTGCCATACGATGCACAACATTTGCCATTACGTTGCATCCATCGCATCTTGCGCGTTCGCGAAACAAGATGAATAAGAGAGTTTGTACGTGCCCGAGATCGTAATTAGAAAATGTAAAATTCATTGCATAATCTTCGCTCGGCGCTTGATACAAATAGAATACGTATATCTTCGAGCATCCTTTTGCTTGAAAATTTTTAGAAAAATTTAGATTATATTGAAAGAACTAGCTCGTATAAATTAATGATATTAAATGTACTTATTTGTAATTTAAATGACGTTGACTACAACGTTGAGATATTACTATTTAGTAATCATAAATAAGCAATATACTTTTATGTTCTTGTAAAAAATGGTAAATTTAATATAATATATATTTTTTAATTTAATTTAATACAGTTTAGCAATATATATCGAAAGGAAGATTATTTTTACACCTGGCGCCTTAATCGATCTTCCTCGCATAAAATTGTTTTAATTTGCAAACATATGTTGGAAATCCCTCAATGTCACATTCATATCGCGCGTCATTCAACGATCGATATTCAGCAGACTGGGTGATTTCCCGCGGAACATAATTTTAGACCGTGCGCGAGTATTCAAATGCATTCTCGCATAATGACGATTTTTATTTGAAGGCCGACGTATCTTTGGTTTATGAAGATGGAAGGTCAGTATTGACCTCCAGACGTCGCGTTCTAAAGCGGAGTTGTTGCGTCGATAAATAGCTACGAGCGAGACCGCAACCATAAACGAGAGCCCATATCATCTTTGACGAATAACCGATCCGCGGAAGATGGATGTAAACGCGAACACGGAGCACACGTAAAACATGGACGGGCTAAACGGCCGCAACAACCTCGAGAAAAAGTCGATCGGTCGTCCCAATACGACGTAATCGCAGATTTGCATCTCCGCGAGTGCGGAAACATCTCACTTTCTGTATGCAGTAGCGTTCCTGCGACGCAGTGTCGGGAATACCGTCGAGCAAGAGAAAAATTGTTTTAAACAAAATGAGTAAGATAGATATTTTATTCTTCCTCGTGGGAGTATTGTATTCTTCCGCTACGCTTTGGCAAACTGTTCGATCGGCTTCTTCACTCTTCATGACAGCCAGTATGGAAATGAGGCATTTTCACGTCTCGAAAGTGTTATATCGACGTGAATGTAACGGCTTGATATATTACCTTTATCGCGCGGACCCCTTCGATTCGACGATACTATGAATGCGGAAACATCGTTATCGAGGCACGTCGTAATAAACTTTAACCGTCGAAATATAATGGAAAAAGGGACAGTCATCTTCCATTGTATGCTTTAGTCTGTGTCATTAACATTTTCTGGCGAGAAAGAAAAGAATAAAATATACTTTAATATCGATTACATTTGCAAAATTTTGCCACCTTCAATTTTTCTCTACATCATTTATGCATATAGTAAACAGAACCAATTGTGCACATTAGATAAAATTTTATATGGTGAGAACACTTTTCCAAAATAAAGATAATGTCCACAATTGTGGTAATTTTAATTCTATAATCATTATGTAGATTAATTGTGTCAAAAGATACTTTCGGGAGCAGCAATAAATAATTTTATCATATAATTTTGTGCTGTGCATATCATGTTAAATGCTCTTATGTCACAAGTTTGAAGTTCAATCGTACACTTATGCGTTACCTTGACTTTCATTTCAAGTTACATCAGCTTGAAAAGTTTTCCTACGTTTCGTATATACGTATAATCCGTACCTCGAATTTTATATATACATTGCTTTGTATTATTATATTAGAACGACAGTCGTCTAAGCAACAGAGTAACTTCGTGAGACACATATAAGCCCAATCTCACGTTTCATCCACACCGTCAGTTATCACGCATAAAGCTCTTGGCAGAGTTTCTGTAAGATGAGCGAGTGGTAGTTGGTCCCTTCATCCGGCCTGACTTCACCCATGCAAGTTAGACCGAGAGCGAGTTTCAGTTTGACAAATTAACAATGAGCCCTTCGCCCCAAATTTGCTCTTGCCAGACTTTGTGTGGCTCGCAAGACGCGTTAATGTTTACGGATTCCATCACAAATGTGAGAATTCGCTTCGGGGAGAAATCATATATACATGTAAAACATATACATGTACATATATATATATATTATATGTACACACACACACACACACACACACACACACACACACACACATGTATATGTTTTAACATTTTTAAGTTAAAGTTTTTAGTGTTTTTACCTTACCCCAGCAGAAATAATGAACCTTAATGTAAAGTAATTACAAAACATCTCTTTAAAAATGAGTGGATTTATTCATATAAAATGGTTTAGAATTTTCTTTTCTTTTTTCCTCAAAAACCACAAAGTCAAATTCTCGTACTATAATGCACATAAATTGTAAAACCACAGGAGCGTTTATTAAGAAACGCATTTTCCATGGTCATAATATGAAACCAAATGTTGAAGCAAAGAGTAAGCAAGGGATTTTCTCTAACTGCTATTTGTAGAGAGTTTTCGAGGTCCTACGGAAAGCTTAAAAGCGAATTCCGCGCACACGTGAAAACTTATGCGGATTTGTATTTAAATGTTATATGAAATTTTAAGCGTCGCGTGTCTTTGTATACGCGAGACAAACGGGTAACGGAATTAAGTTTATATTAAAAGCTCGAAACGTATGTATGTTTGCTGTGGAATGCAGCGCTCGGTCTTTACCGTCAAAATGTAATATCTTTCATTGCGCGCTCGTGTTGTACGCGATAGATACGCCTGTCGAAAGGATAGTCGCGCAAACACTTCAATACTTTGAACTTCGAACGCTCTTCAAGTTTGTTCCGTGATGAGGTTATTAAATCTTCTTATCTCAGTCTTCCTCGTGTCTTCATTTTCCGCGGCGAATATTAAGCAATAACGGATACCTAATTAGCCGATGGCGGCTTTCATCCAACTTATCTCTTTCCACGCTTTACTATTACGATACACCGGAGGTACGCGTTCTCCGCTTCCGCCGCGCCGGCGACGATAGACCGGAGAGCGAGCTTTCGAGGAAGCTCCGGAATTAGGTCGGCGAATGAAAACAAGAATAAAGAGTTTGTCTTCCGTCACTATCTCTGGTTACAAATACCTTAGTTTTCTTGCGGTAATAAATAAAAATCGCAGTACGTAACGTTTTGTTGTAGTCATAAAATGAAGAAATAATCTCAACATATGTTTTGTACCTCACAGCTTTATAAAGCATACTTTTTTATACAGACTCGTTTTAGACACACACGAACGAGTTAATTATATAAAAGACAGAAATATGGCGATAATTAAACAACGCGGTTGTATTTTGTACTATTTTCCATATTCCATGTTACTTATCGTACTCTTAATGGCAATAATTATTATACACGTATAACACACATGCACGAATTTATCGAGTCAATCGGAACGAAAGTTTTCTCTTTGCAGTGATACTGTATCCGTCAGAGTTGCAATTGTTAAACGCGCGCGGAAGTGCAATTGCCGATTGTGAGCTTTGCGATGTGAGCTGGTAGGATTAAAGTACGTGCCTTTACAGCGGGAAAAAGCGTTCAAAGAAAATAATTTCAGTTTCGTTCGTAAAGCACTTCTAACATTGTAAATTCTGGTGTATAGCTTTGTGTCGGCCGATGAAACCATGGGAGTTTTACCCCCGATAACTGCCGAAAGGCGTGGAATTTCTGCGATATAAAAGACAAACGTGCGAATTTAATGCGTGGATTTTATTAGCTATTTCAGCAGTTTACGGCGGTTGTTTCAAAAGATCAATTAAATCCGGATTAGAAAAATCTTAGGGTAATATAAAAACTATTTTTAATCACACAGTTACGATCCGTAAAATGTCTGAGATCATCGATACCGACATTTATTTTTACTGCTATCGAGACGATCAAGATGGATTTTTTACTATCTTAATTTTTAAACACAAAATATAAAATATAATAGCGAAATATAATACGGAATAACGTAATATTGCATAAAATGCTTATCAAATGTACATGAAATTTCTGTTAAAACTCAGTAATGATAAAAAATAAAACTATATGTAAGATTATTTATATTTATATATTGTAATATATTTATATATCTTTTTAAATTAAAGCTTAATAATTTATAAGTCTAATGATTTAACAGTTGAATTTAAATTCTTATTAAAAAACTGACAGGAAAATCAATAGAAAGATATGAATGTAATATATTCTCGTACATGTTTATTACATGTCCGATATAATTTTTAGTTAATGCACCTTTAAGTTAATATTTATAAAAATATTATTTATATAAATGTAATAAATATGTTGCAAATACTTTTTAATATACAAATAAATGTTACCTTATGATCTGATTATATAATAAGATCTCATATTTGTATATAACAATGAAAATTTTAGATCTGTCAAATCACATGATTATTACAATTGTAATTTATGTAATTATTACAATGTAAATACGGTGATCGCTAATTATTATTGAGAAATTTATTCACATTTATATTGGGCATAAATTGTATGAAAATAAAACGAAACACAATTAAACAATCACGTTAAACTTTTGTGAGCTGCACGCGTTCGATATGCGGAATGAAATGCCTATTACTTTATGGAAATGTTGTTCCACTTTGATGTTAGTCATTTATTTGCAAATTTGGTAGCATCATTTTTAATATATGTGAACATGGTACAAAGTTACTTATGTCTTTTTGCATGAATTAACGTACAGTTTATAATATTGTCACATAACTGAATGAGCAAGTCGCAATTTTCGTTCATCATTTACGATCAATACGGAAAATAAATGTAAAATATTAAACCGACAAATTATAAACAGCTTACGTAAATAACTAATTAATTTTAATACCAAAATAATGTCTTTTAATTAATTCGAGATGGACTAACTACTTTAACAAAATTTTAATTTTATTAAAGATAGACTACTATATACTTTAACGAAATTTTAATTTAAGACGTAACTTAATTGAAAGATTATTCAAAACAAAAGATTAAGAAAAATAGAATCCCCTAATTAAACTTATCTTTAGAAAAAAATAACTGATCTTGAATCGCTTGAAAAAACAGTAGTTAAGAAAAAATTGCAGTAGTTCTATAGGGACTTTTGTATTTGAAATCTGATAACATTTTAATTACGAGGGAGTATTTACGTTGTATATTTGCAAAAAGAAAGATGGAGAGAGAGAGAGAGAGAGAGAGAGAGAGAGAGAGAGAGAGAGAGAGAGAGAGAGAGAGAGAGTGAGAAAAGGAGATTAGATCGTTGCTCGGTAAAACGCTGAAACTCGGAAAGCGCAATGACGTTCTGACCAGAGAGAATTCGTGAAAAGAGCAAGGTGCGACGCAGAGGCAACCCGGAAGTCATGTCAAGCCGAGGCAGGATCAAAGGACACGAAAATCACGTGGTGGGCTGGTCGATGGCACAGGGTGAAATGGAAAAATACCGAGGTTTCTTCTAACACCCGTGCGTGACAGACGACAGAAACGCCAAAAAATGAAAGAAACGTCCCTGGAAAAGGTGGCCTGCTTTGCCGAGTACGTTTCAGCGAGCAACTTCATCCTTATATGTTTCCTAAGTGGCAGAAAGTCGGTTCGTTACAGAATCGAATTTTTCAGTCCGAGATCGTTTCTTATATAGAAACTTCGATCAGCGGAAGAACGATACTGCGGGAAAGTAGTGGAGCAAATAGGTCACGCTATATTTCCGTGTAAGGCAACCTTACTCTTACAGCAATATTGAACGCTCGTGGATGCCCTTCTGTTAAATTGTCTATCAAAGACATTAAATTATAAGAAAATTGATTATTCTTAAATCGCTCGCAACATATGGTTCAGATTTTTCTGGTAACTTCTAGATCACTATGTAGATGATAAGAGGAGTAGATTTTTATATCACATCGCGTCTAATCTTATACTATTTAATTTACTTCTATAACCCGATATTATCGTATTTTATTTGTTGCGTGTACATATAAAAAGCTTTTTAACAACTAATATAAAATTACGATTAAATTATCTTACGATTTCATGAGCACTATGGTTAAAGATCACTAAGCGCAGGTGCATTAATCAGAAGGAAATGAGAATGAATTTTGCACGACTAAGTATCTGGTCTAGGTTGTGGCTGAATTTGGTATAACTCGAGACCCGAGTATATATGCCCCGTTGTAATGCCAGGAAACTCATATGGACATGTGGGATGAAGGTTTCTCCGGGATACCTAAAATTTTTCCGGGTCCCTGTTATTAGATACAGCTATGTAGACATTGGTATGTACAGATATATATGCATTGCACATGGTTTATACGCTTGCTATTAGCGAGAACATGCACCAATATGTGTGGTTACCCTAAATTCCGCCCGACCCGCTAAACTGGTCGCGAGATAACTCTAATAAATTATATGCATGCACACGGAAAAAAATTTAGCTAAATTTAGTCGTAAAATATGGATAACTAATATTTATTGCAGCAAGAGCTATATTTTTTGCAGCAAGAGCTATAGTTTAGCAATAGTAGCAAAACCTCTTGTTCTCGCTTCAAAAAATGTTAGTTGTCCATATATTATGACTATTTTAGCTGTAGTAGCTAATCTTTTTTTTTCGTGCAGAACACACTGAGCTATCATAAGTTACACAAATAAATGTTATTTCCTCTTTTAATGTCCTATTTTTTCGATGATAGATTTTTTATTCAACTTGCAGTGTTTTTAAATGCGAAATAGCAAAGCTATTTAAAATCGAATAGTACATGTTACGTTAATTAGTTCGACAAATATACTCATATTGTCTTTATTAAAATGTTAAATACTTCTTTCAACTGTTTCTTTAATTTTGTTAAGACACATACGACTTAATATTTAAATTAACGTTTCACAAACTCAAAAAATTGAAGAAATATAAACGTGTATAGCTCGACATTTTAATCAATTAGAATTAACGATTTATCGATTCCTATTTCTTTTTTATTACTCTTCTATTTAAATTTCGGTGAGTTATCACCGCGTGCTCGCGACTGCTCATTTAGAGCGCATTTTTGCTGCTTATTCACGCGGGAATATCTGGTGTTTATTAATTCACCTCGTGCGCAAATTGATTCGTAAGCGTTACGGATGTGCGATCCGATGTATCGGAAAACGAGCGATAAGTGCGGTGAGCGGGTGGCTGGCAGGGGCGGAACGTGAAATTAGTTACGTCGACGATATATTTCGACTCGCGTACTCTGACCCAGTTCGGTAGTGCACGGCGCGCGGTCGACTCGTCATTACCGTCTGGAGGATGGCCAAAATATCCAAACGCGAGACACTCGGAAAACTCGTCGTGTGGCCGATACCGTTATCTCGGCTTTTGCACGTGCACACAACGTGGGGTTTGCTTTTGAAGCGATCGGCCGCGCTAGGCACTTTCACGCCATCGTGATGTATCCGTAACGCCTCTCCTATGCGTACTCGAATTACAGTCGCCGCTGTAAATATCGACGTTTCCGCAGCAACGTACAGTTGGTCCGTTAGACTGCGGTCGGGCATAATCTACATCGGACCGCGATTGGGGTCTGCGCGAGAGGCTGCCGATGGGTAACTTGTTAACGAAGTGGGCAATGTCCATCGGGAACGAAATGCACGTGCGCTGCGCTTGGTATATATGTATATATCACTGACGAAATTCGCGAACAATTCCGGCGCTTGCCGGAAGAAGGTATATGCTTTGCGCAGCCAAACCACCTCGGCACATAGGAATTGAAAGATAAACGAAAGTTAGAAGTTATCCGTGAATTTTCGAAGATTAAACATTTTCAGCTTGACAGGATATGTAGGAACTTAATTTTTTTGTGAAGAGAATCGAATAAACTTTCACGTCATAAAAGTTAGACAATCGGAATGGCCTTAATAGCGTACGCTGCGATTTTTTTACTTGCAATATTTTTCGGCAAGAAAATAATTCTTTAACAGTATAAGGTATTTCCTCGCATAAATGTGCTTCTTATTAGATTTATGTTTGTAAAATATATGCCTTCCACTTTTTAAGTTGCGATCCTTTTGCAGAAACACCATCTCGTATCCCGCAAGAGGAAACTGTACTTACAATGCGATAAAAAGGATCAATCGTTTCTCGATTAAATGTCCTTCCCAGATTTATGAGCTCGCAGATATATGCGTTCCGATTTTCGAGCCGCAGCAAGCTTGTTCGTAGGGCCTGCCGTTTCCTACCCATTTATCAACGTTGTACAACGATATGTCGCAATTTGTTAAAAAAAAGAAGAAAAAACATATCTATGCGGCAATGTAACGGCAGGGCAAAATTTAACGAAAATTTATGTAACTTCTGCATAATATATTCGATTTATAATATGTGAAAACATACGCAGGGGTAACGTCGTGTACGGCAACGCATAATTTTTGCAATAGCAATATCGAGGTACGCGATACTATTGCGATACCATTTCTTCTTAAGTTTTATGTTCCGTTGGTAAATATAGTCGAGTTTCGAGCAAATCGCGGTTAACTAAAGTACCATCTCTTTTTATAAACTCGCTACGTGCGATCGACCAAAATGCCGGTTGTTTGCTACTTTCTTGAGAATTTTCGTTTAAGTCGAGACAATATTCCCGTAAAAATGTGCGCCCTACTTCCAAACTGCTGTTTGCTCTTCCCGCGTCTGCTTTTCCTTCCTTTCTGATTGTCTCTCCGACCTTTCGACCGCGGACGGTCCGGGCTTTCGATTTGCTTTCCTTTCTTTTTTTTCCCCTCTCTTCTTTCTACTCAGCTAAGGGTCGGGACCCTTCACAATTGACGGTGCCCTAATGATGTCCACCAACGAATCTTATGATCATTCGAGTGCAAACTGCGAAAGGACGGAAGGTTCGGAGTAATTTTAGTGCGTCGTAAATTCCTAACGTTACGGTTAGCTGAAAGGAGGTCCCGATATCGATCTTGAAACATGACTATTGTTACGGCGCAGCATAAGGCACAGATTGCGATATCCACGATATATCACATTGTGCAGCGTTTTGTAGAATGTAAGACGGTGTTGCTCGTAACAACCGTTTTGGGAGAGCGTGAATAAGTGTTTATTGTTAGATCAATAAAATATACAATACCATTATTATGTGCTCAGGATAACGGAAATTTCAGTCGTATGTGTGATAAAATCGGTTTTACACTTCTCCCGCGTTGGCAATTTGTGCCATATTGCCGTTTATATTTGTATAAAAAAAATATATTTTTTTTATAATATAGAAGAGGATATATAGGAAGGAATACACGAGCGCTTTTGACATTTGCAAACTCCACATTTGTGTACTGTACTTTCATTATAATAATTATAGTAAAAAGCACTTGTTCTACTGGCAGTTGTATTATTCCATAATAAGCGCTCTTGCAAACTATTATTTAATACATCGTTCGTAATCTCATAATTCAAGCTTTGTACTTTCTATGCGGCTCAAATCGTAAACTTCTGAAGTACATTGTTACAAAATGAATAATTTTCATTAAACAAAACTCCGGCACCGTGCCAGAAAGTGCAAAATGACTGTGCAAAACGTCTAACTGGAATACGATACGCGTCCATGTGCGCACGGAACGTCCACCTCAGGCATAGTTTTTCATCGAACTATTTACGCAGTTGGTAAATGATAAATCGCCATAGGGCTGCTGCAAGCCTCTCGGCGAATATTCGACAATCGATGTAACTTTGCGCAGCAGAATTTCGATTATTGCGGCTTTATCGGATGGAAAAATCGTGTTGCGCTTTGGATGAGGGATTTTAACGAAATGTTTCGCAACAGCCAATTTGTTTCAGCTGTTTCCATTTATTCGATAAATGTTTCGACCACGTTTATCGCATTTTTTACCATGCATACATGTAGTTGGATAGTTGTACCATTATGAATTACAATGCGAAAAAGCTCTTTTATTATGAATACTCACGAGAAATAAAATTAATGTAATTTCGAGAGATTTTGGTAAAAATTATCTACGTGTAAACTTCTATTTTTATTTTTATCCTTGTTTCTGTTGTTGCCATCATATTTGTATTTATAATAATATCTGTAATTATATATACACTTTTGTATTTATATCATTGATTTTTATAATAAAATACATGTTATCTTTTAAAAATTAAATATAATTAATTTCTTTCGCTATTTTAGTTTCTTGCGACATAAAGAATGATTCTGAATAATAATGAATGCAGTCTCATTATCTCTTAAGATAAGTTTACGCATTTAGATGAAGATTATATCTATCCCTCGCGTTTCTCTCCCTAAATTTGCCCGAAGTGATAAATGGGCACGTAAGTAGAACCAAGAAAAAATGTTCAGGAAACTTTTGACCCTTAAAGAACGCGCGTTAGAGACGACAGCTTAAGCTAACGACCGCGCGAATAACTCCATTAGATAAATTATTGCCTCCGTTCGATCGTGCCGGTCGCAAAATTGCGCGTAATAATGACAAATAAATGAATATAGGTATCCGTTGGCGAGTTAAATTTATTTCGATTATTCTGAAAGATACCATTTGTTCACAATTATCATTGATCGTCGAGCTGTATCCATCCAAAATATCAACAAGTTGTATATACACGACAACCCAGCACACGTGCACGCACATTACGTACGTTACCCATGGCTGTGAAGAAAAAAGGCAATCTTTCGTGATCCCTATTAATATACTTTGATTATCCAAATGTCTGGGATTGTATTGTAATAAATAACGCGCTTATTCTATATTTTATACTCGATTGTGCAAGACTTGAAGGACAAAGGCGCGAAGGATTGTTCTTGTAAATATCATAGCGATATATCGTCAAAAGTCAGGATTCTCGTGAGAAAAAAGTTCTCGCGCGAGCGAACGAAATGTCAGTAAGCATGAGAATTGACGTGGGTATTGATCTAATCAGAGACGTTCTCGCATTCTAGGCCCCGGGTCACGGATGCGTCTTACGGGAAGGAAGCCTTTGGTATTGAAATTCGGAAGGGCTCCAAGATTGCCTCTCGAAAAAGCAGCCGGAAATCGCTTTATAGGCAGACAGTGATATATAGTATTCAAGTGTTATATCATCGGTTTATCGCGGGATTCTTCGATTGTCATTTCGCATGAGCTGGAAATATATTACGGATTTACGGATTGAATTTAAAGATTGGCTAATACCAGTTAATCAGTCAAGTAAAAGGTTTTGTATTTTATATATGCGCCATGTTAAAGATTTATTATAAATGCAAAACTGGAGTTTTGCATTTTAATTTGTTGAAAGAAAATTTCAACAATTGCGAGTAATAAATCGGAAGATTTCATCCTACTCGCAAATCGGTACTCCTTAGACGTCCAAGTAAACATTATCGATACCCACTCATTATATTCTCCAGTCGTGATGTATCAATTTGGCGCTCTACCATTAAACTGTAATCTGAACTTGATCAATCATCCGCGCTGCAAGCTAAGCGCAGGAAATGAACTTGCCAGATCGCAGATTTTGTGAGAAAGAAATGCCCCTAGGGATCGATGAAGCGTTCCACGCCCCGATCTAAATTCTCGTTCGACGACCACTGATACATTTAAATGGAAGAAAAGAACTCATAAATTTAGTGTGTAATCTACGGTTTCCGATTTTTGTTACGAATTATATTACAAAGTTGCTAATTAGAAAATAGTAAACTATTTTTGACGTACAATCATTTTCCTAAGATAAAAGGATGATCATATCGAAGATAATATTTATATTTGCGAAAAATATTCCTCATCAAAGATAATGAGTGGAATACATGTGAAAAAGAATCGGGTGTAAGACCTAGGTGGGATCGGAATCAAAAGATAGATCAATCGAAGCGTGGATCGACTTTATGGGCGAAAGGCACGTACACCACTCACGTTTCCAAGTGTTATAGAGAAAATCGCTTATATTTCACAAATCTTACCACGCCGAAACGCTCAGCTCGCAGTTTGCACCGCACAAGGGTTCTTCGAGGAAAGTTGAAGATTGTGCGGAAGCGTGAGAATTGTGTGAATTTCGCTCGTTACGCGTTATGATTGTTCCTTTACTT
The DNA here is from genome assembly GCF_030848805.1 of Temnothorax longispinosus. Taxonomy (NCBI): domain Eukaryota; kingdom Metazoa; phylum Arthropoda; class Insecta; order Hymenoptera; family Formicidae; genus Temnothorax; species Temnothorax longispinosus. The sequence continues at coordinate 5,395,489 of NC_092362.1, read as the reverse complement.
ACGCTAACGTCGGCGGTACGTTTAATTAAGTTGCTTAGAGTGGAGCCGAAAATGTGACGCTATATCTTTCCACGTGATTGTAACAATTAAGATATAGTATACAAAAATTTTCTTGTTAAAATAATTTCAAAGAAAATTGGAAGCCTAAATAATGGCGTGCATGAGGCACTGTAATATCATCAAGCATGTGAAAAAAATAAAATAGGTAAAACCCTTCTTATTTGATATTTTCAAATGTAAGTAGTAAATTCACGGTCGTAGGAATCAATAAGCAAGTTGACACTTGTAATTTATCAATTTCAAAGAATATTAGTAATAAATAATTGTATCTCAATTAACAATTTTATATTTTTAACCAAAATATTAGTTTCTTATTTTATAATTTTGATTAAATAGCATGTATACATAATGACGTCTCTCAAAGTTCATCAGTTTTCAGATTTGAATTATGTGTAAAGTTTCGGATCAGAAACGTTCTTGTTGCTGTTGTGCGTTAGTCCGTTTTTACATCCCGTGAAAATCGATACTTCTGTCACCTTCTCGTCCGTGCTGTTTCGATGGCGCGGGAAGAGAACGAATATCAAACCTGTGTCGCGACAACCCACTTTCTCGCAATTAAGAATAACAGTACTGCGCTACCGTCCAAACGCGTGAAGAGCGACCATGGAGGCAATATTAAGACGTAATGATACCATATACGATACTATAAGTTATGATACACGAGAGCGTACGACCTACGTACGTCCTATATATACCGTGCAATTGCCTAGTTATAATCTCCAAACTTTGGCGAGAGATAACCGGCTAAGCCCGCAAGATAAAATAATAATATGAACTCGGGAGCTCAACGGTTATAAAATGCCGAAAGGAGTATCACGTGAAATGGCGTGAAATGCCGTGAAATGCCGCACCAGCTAACGTGGCAGTTATAAACGACTAGGTGTGCATAGCCTTGGCCATACAATTAATTATACAGTCGCGAGCAAAATAACTGTGACAAAGTCACGGTGGTAAATTTGAATTTAAATTTAAGTGTATTTTTAACGAGTCTTCTCTCATATTTCCGAAGAAATTATCTTCGGCGCGTTTTAGCGAAATTAGGTGCATGAAGAATATACTTTCCATAGCATAAAATCTTCTTTTACATTTAGTGTTCAACGATCTAATTTTACGGAACAATCGATATACTGAAATATTTAGAGCACTTACTATAAATGCGCGAGTAATAAGTTGGTTTTTCCATGAAGTTCGACAGTTACAACCCTTATTAATCTATATTCTTAAATATATAATCGAATATTAACATGATATGATCGAATATTAAATATTAATGTTTGGTTACTATTATAGAAACAATTCTGAAATGTATTTTCGTATTAATTCAATACCATATTTTACTTCGAAAGAACTTTCGCCTATAACAGCGCGAGGTAATCACTCTTATAATGATTCAACTCTGAAAAGCGGATTGCTTTTAGGCGACGTAATTATATGGAATATGAAATTTCGTCGAGGGTGATCGTCGGGGCTACCAAGAATTAAAGAGGTTGGCGCACCTACCGGTCAGTGGCACCATAGTTAACGCGCGTCTGTCTAGCTTCCAAAATGATGTCTCACACGAATCGATACGCGGTATCGTAACACCCAGCGACCATCGTCAAAGGCATCGCATTTTGGAGGGCAAAGGAAAACCGCTGTAACCGGCATGGGCAGGTTGGCCACGGCCGGAGGGGACCGTCCGCCAGATACGTCCATTGTTTTCTCGTACCAGCGTTAAAAATAGGATATAACCGTCCCTAAGTGAATTACCCTATTCAGTGGGAGACAATGTTGAGAAGAGGAAGAAAGATAGAAGAAAAAAGTAAAAGAAAGAGAGAGGTAGAGAGAGAGGCTTCTATATCTTCGTCGCCGACTCGTACACCTGTTGATGGACGTTCCGCCTACACTGCCTACAGGATCAAAGAGATTCCATTGCCGTTGCCGAAACAGGCTCCTGGGAGGACTTTCAACGATGCCCCCAGTCGAATAGTAAGGCGACGTGTAGTCGCGTCAAAAGCTAGCCGCGTTACTTGAAAATTCGAGTAACGGAGAAATCTCGTTAGCGCTCGGCGATGTAGATGCCTCGCAGAACGCTGATGAAATAACATCTCGGGGATTTAAATATCAGAGAGTCTCGGCGATGTCGACATGACTCTCGGGGTGTCTGAATTTTGGATTGGATTGCTCAGGACATGTCGAGTTTTCGCTGTGACAGCGCTAAGTGGATTACAATGCGCTTTGGGGGATTAGAATTTCCAACTTAATTACAAATAAAACACGAAATGGCATTTATTCTAGTTTGTGGCTTTTCTCGATGTTCCTCATGTTGTTGAACGAAAAATTGTCACGCAAAAATATTATTCTTTCAGTGATTATCATTATCATAGCTCGAAACTATTTTACTATTTGGAAACCAAGCACGATAACTCATAAATATTTGCGCGTATACTTGCTTGTATGAAATTTGTGTAAATTAAAACTTGTGCAGGATTTAGATTAAAGTAAATTGAAACTTGTTTAGATTGCATATTATTTTTCGATATTCATATAGAATATTTTAAACAATTTCAAGCATCTGTTTTTTCTCTCGAAAATCTAACAATATATCAAGAGAGTTTCTCTCGAAATTGAAATCAAAAACATACCGCGTCTTCTTGGCAAATATCGACAATCCCAAGGGTAGTGGTTAAAATCGTTTGGACGCATCTTGAAATGAGACCACATTCTGCTGTCTATATTCTGTTGTTTTCTTTCTTCTGACAAAATATTGTCTCGTGGAAAGAGATATAAACCTGATAAAGCCTTTATTGAGTCTGCACGTGGACACGCGAAACAAGAGAAGCGAGGGGCAAAACGCGCAGACGAGGTCGAACAATCACTCGCAGTTATAACTGCTCAAAGACATTTTCATTTTGACGATACAGGCGAAGAAGTTTTATAATGGGCCGGATTGAGAGAGGAAAGAGAGGAATGACGTGAATTAACAGCGGCCAGACGTTCATTGTACGATCGCTCGGCGCCATGTTTCCTCTAATTGATTTCTTACTTAGCGACGGAACTTTTCGATTGGACTTCCGGAGAATTTCGTGAGAGTGCGACGGAATTCGAACGTCGCGACGTTTAACTGTTCGCGAATCGTGAAAGTAAAGTTCTGAATATTTCATCCTTTTTACAGCTATATCGTCCTATTACAGAATGGAACTTTGGCCATTCGTTGGTAATGTTCATAATAAATTCTTTAGCAGCAATCACTTCAATTTCTCGCAAAAGACTATTTTAGATAAAATTTAAATAACACTATAAACAATTTTGTAACATATACCGTGATTATTAATATATTAGTTATGAATAACATAGTTATCAAGTAGAATCTTTCAAAGCATATATCAAAAGTAATTACTTTTAACGAGGGTTTCCTTTGTTAAAGCGTTAGTACAGGTTAAACCGTTAATTTTGGTTTACAATATGGCACACGCAAATGTCAATTTTCATTATCCAGCATCATTATATTATGCTTCCAACTTCATTTTCAATAACTAAACGGTGTAATTATGTTATGAATAACAGAGTAAATTTCGTTGTACATAAAGTCATAAATATAATTTATTTATACTAGAAGTTTGTTCATAAATGTCCGAATATATCATGATGCTGAATCATTATCCATAATCGGATATTTAACGTCCGAATTAACCACGAAACACAACACGACAGATTTTTCGTAAGATGTAGAGTAAATTTGGATAATTTTTGTACGATACGCGCGCAGGTTCATTGAACATTCTGAAGCTACGTTGCTATAAAGTTCTCGACGCGCAAACCCGTAAGCCATCAGTCACGGATTAGACGAGACTGAAACCTAACACCGGCTAATACCACCTCGGCGATTTCTGACAACGTGACTGAATTTCAGCGCGATTTCCAGATCGGGTCACGCGAGTGTTACTACGTGTATTGCATGCATACGCATGCGAATAGTTTTATCGTATTTATGTAGATATCAACAATGTTGAATCCGATAAATATCAATATTGAATCTGTGGAAAAAATATTGCTGAAAAGTTTGTTTTATGCTTTTCCGGTTTTTAGAATATAAAATAACAAAATAGTTGTTCGTGGAAAAATTGCACGAGATTAAATTGTATAAGCACATTCGACATTAAAATATCAATAAAAGAATCACATCTAATCTCTCCTCTCTTGATCCATTTCTCCTTCGCTGTGCCGTTTAATGGAATTCGATAATTTTGTTAATCGTTTCTTTAAAATGTCAATTAATTCAAATAACTCTCCGAACAGATATTAAAATATATTTCCAGCGTGAAAGAAGCGGTAGTTGCTCACTGCTTCTTCCTCGAGAAATCAGTTCAAAGTTCCTCGCAGCAGTCCTTTCCCCGAGAGATTTTTCTATATCGAACCTTACCCATACTTCAGTAATCAATCGTACTTAGCATCTTTCTCGACCTAAATGAGGTCGGAATTATAAGTCCGAGGTAAAATCGTACTATTCGAATTTTCCTCATCGTTCCCGTTTCTCTTTGCAGTTATCTTAATTTTCACTCGGCCGTCTCTTCCTCCTCTATTTTGCGCAGGAAAGTGGTTTTATTAGTGATGTAAAGCTGACGGAAAAACAGACGGCGTATAATCGTACTTTGGCTAAGGAAAATCGGCTTCTTCCATTAATCCGGGAATAACATAATATTAAATCGCGTTATGCCCTCACGGGGTATTAAATTATAAGCGTGAGTAGTTATGCGCGCATATTCGCGGCGAATGTGGCAGTTAATGTAGAAGCAAATTTCACACTTCATCAAGGCGGCTTGAACATACCTTTCATGGGACATCATAAGTAATGACGGCACTCGTGACATCAGCGTCATTAACTTTCATTCCTACATGATTAACATGTCTGAGAAAACATATACGCAAATACTTGGATGAAAATAAAGTGGCGGCCGCGTTCCGGCCATATTTTGACTGTGCTACGGGATTTCTGTGTCGGGACAGAGATTGATGAGAGGATATAAATACCGGCGAAGCGTATTATTGCGCGAGTGCGAGAATGCTGTCGCGGAATGGTTTTATGTGCGGAACTATTCGATCACCTTCGTAGCCGTGTTCCGTGAAATATAAATCAACGAAATGAGACCGTATAGCGGGAGAGGTGAGGCCTGATCGATACGCGCAAATGAAGACCGTGTCAATTAAAACGTAGCAAAGGAAACAGCGAACCATTTCGCTGTGCGTTTTCGGATATTCTTCGTATTTCGCTCTTCTATATATCATCGCGTAAAGGGGAATCGGCGACTTCGGTTACACAAACGTTTATCGAAACTCCAATTACATGCATATGCGAAGATATGCGATTTCAAAGTGCAAGAGGAATTCGGATGTGAATCTTTGAAGGCGGCAAGAGGTGTATGGTCATAGAGAAAACGTGAAATTGTGGTTACGTAGAAGCGTTAGCGTATGCGACGTTATTTGCTTTGTCCTCTGCAGTGCGCTATTAAGAATAAAGAGCCGTCGAAGTAAAAGAGGACTTTTTATGCAATTTACTTTCGCGAGTTGATATTATATATTATTATATCGCATATTATATGCATTAATATATAATATTGAATTAATATTTAAAGTAAATTATTAATTAATTATTTATATTAATAACATTTTATATTAACGCGCGTTTGAAATAGTTAATTAAACAACGTTCTTGATCAAAGTAGAACTGAAGTTACATAAAATCGCAATGCTATTATGGCTCAAAGAACTTTTCAAAGAAGAGCAATCATAAATATCTACATAAGTCAACAAGTTTTATCCTCGAATTAATTCATAATTTATATTCTTATTAATCAATTTATCTATAAAATAAATGTAATTAAAAAAATATATAATTAAATAAACATTTATAAAATAAATCTGTTAATAAAAATAAATATTACACACGGCCTAACTATTGATCTAATCTCTTAAGAAATTAAAATATTAAGATAATATTCGGTAAATCGATGACATAAATAAAAGAATATACGATATTTTCATATTATGGAAAGCGTCATTTTCAACGACAATTTTCTTGGAAAGGTTCATCTTCACTCAATGTCAAACTTTCAAACTTTAGAAAGTACTGCATCCCACTTGTTCGCCATTTCACTCCTCTAAAATCTCGAGTTTCTGGACACGACTGACAGAAACATTGCCGCCATTACACGGAGGTGCAACTCCCAAGGTGTATCGTACGTGCCCATGAATCCACGCGGGGTCCTCTTTTTCGTTCCAAAAAGTTTAAACGCGGTTACATGTCGTTTCTTCGGACGCGGACATTTGTTTTTTTCATTTCCGGCCTGTGCCTTCGCCGGATTGTATATCGTCCGTGTGGCTGAAACCACGAGAACCAATAAGAAAGGTCCAGCAAGTAGAATTTATGGACATTGAGGAGAAGAAATCCTGTTCCGCTTCGAGAAATTCTATTTGCTAAAGAAAACGGTACATTTCCGCGCGTGTATAGGAATGACGAAATTTGAATTACGAGCATGTAATCTCATCGCGCATTTTAAAATTGCTGCATCGCGACAACCGCGTAAAACCGCGCGCTCGTAAAACTTTGACGAGATACCTGTTTCTTGCACCGCATATGATGCGACACTATTGAAATTGAAGCTATGAAAGTCCACGAGGGAAAACTTTTCACCGCATTGCGTATATTCTTATCACATTTATTAAAGCTACGTTTTCGCGTTATGTTTTATTTCTTCGGTTCATAATCAATATTTGGCTAAAAAAGACTTAAGTGCGGCTCGAGACTGGCACAATCTTTTTTAAATATAGCGAATATTATATCTAAAATATTGTACCGTAGACATCCACGCTTCCCGTATCATATATCTTTTATACTTATTATTCTTCAGAAACAAGTCAATCTTTATTTTATTTCTTTTTCTCTTATTTCTCTTGAATAAATCTACCATTTTTTCCGATTTTTCGAACATAAGAGAATAAATAATCGTTACATAAATGAGTATTTATGCATTTTTAAGGGAATGCATTTAAGGCAATGTCCTCGAATGGACGATTCCTCGATTACTCTTAATGCTGTTCGTACACATAAAACTCGTTGATGCGCAGTGAGAATATGTGTATCATGCAACCTGATGCTTGTAGAGCAATTATTGGCATTGTATTAATCACAGGCAAACAATTCACCAGGGTTCAGCGTATAGCGGCATTATGCATTCCATTGCAAAGTACACAATAGCGACCAATGGCTCGCTATACGCTGACTCTATCTACTTAATAACTGAACTTGGGTAATATCCTATTAATGGAGTAATAAATAGGTATTTCACTATACCAAAGTGGTCTTTTTATTTCTATTAATACCATATGTTCTATATTTTTTATACTTAATCTAAAACTAACGAATAAATTTGGTTCAAATTCTCACAGTGAATTTAAGGTGATCCTAAAGCCGTGATTCTAGCCGGTTTTTTTCAGTTTTTTTCTTAGCACTAATCTTTTAATTGGCTTTATAGAAATGCAAAATTCTTGTCTAGAATTAAAGTACGCATCAAAATCTAGGTCATGGTGGTCGAATTTATATGTGGTGATCGTCACGTATAACAAAAAATATTAATTTTTTTCGTTTTCGATATAAATTCGACCACCATGACCTAGATTTTGATGCGTACTTTAATTCTAGACAAGAATTTTGCATTTCTATAAAGCCAATTAAAAGATTAGTGCTAAGAAAAAAACCGAAAAAAAACGATTAGGATCACGGCTTTAGGATCACCTTAATGGGTCGACAAAGAAGGCGTCCATATTAAATTTTTTGCATCTGTGTTAAAATTTTTAAACATATATTTATATCTCTGTCAAACTAAGCTTTAAATATGTTATTATTTAATTTTCTAATTTTTATTTATGTTTTTATTTCTGTTTTCTTACTTCTGATAATAAAATATATTTAAAATTAATTACCTCGGCTCAGTGTGGTCTATATGTTCGTGAGAAGCATTATTATACTTGCAGCTATAATTTTACATTTATTCGCACCTCGTTACTGATTTCCGTAATTTTCCAATGGATCTAATTGGTCTCTCGGACCGTTCATTAAAGCGAAAAATGGAGACGTAGACACGTACGTAGATTAAAATGCGACGGGCTCTATGTGTTTGTTCTAACAGCTGTTCTCAGGGGTTCCGGTAATGGCACGGGTAAGACCGGTGCTCTGGCGTCGTAAAATTTTCTACCCACGAAAACAAAGGAGTGAAACGTCGTTTTCCATCTATTAAACAGCGGCACGAACTTTACTAGTCGATAGGGCGTAATATACTACGAAGATAAAATAAAACATAAGACTATCGCGCCGCGGCCGCGGCGCCGGCTCAAGGAATTTATATCTCTGACTTTCTATGTGTTTACCGACATGCATTTCGACATAAATATGACATTACGTTGCGAGAATTCTCGTTATTATTACGATACATAATGCTCCATTCCAAAAGATTATCTTCATATTTCCTTCTATGTGTGTCTTTTATGTATACGTACATCCTTATTTATGACCTATCATTATTTAATCTAAAAATAACGAATCGATTTGTTTTCGCTTTGTTAAATCTTAGTAAAATTAATGAATAATATAGTGATAAATCTTGTTAAATCTTCTGCACTTAATAATTTTAACTCTGTGTTCGCTATATAAATTTTAAATGTATTATTAATTCAGTTTCAATTGATATATGTATTCTATGTTAGATTAACTTCAAAGAAATGTACTTGATAAGAGTTACACACATCATATCAAAAGTCAATATTATATTAAACTGATATGCCTCGTGAAATAAAATACCGATGAGGCATACATTTTTCATCGTAAAGAGAGAATCCTACTGTGGATACACATACCGTGTCAATGCGCGATGATATATCATTGAGCGCGACGAACTTTGGCATCACCATCGCCTGCCACCGAATTTCATTAGCAATAACGCAGCAATTCACGCTGACAAGTGTCAGTACAAGCCCTCGTTAACAATACCGCCGTATTCAACAGCGGGCGTGCGCATGTAAGGTAACCAGTTAGCAGTACGTTATGCTAATGAGATTGGAGTTTATACGAGATTTGCTTTGTTAGCCGCCACGCTCGTCCGCAGCCCCGATAGTTTCACGGGACTTCTTGGGAACTGAACGCGTGCATTAATAACGATCTCTCCTGGCAACCGTGGCGAGCAGAGTGACGCAAACGTAAGTTACCCACGTTCTAAAGTACCGCTTAGCACGCTCGGGGGACGGCTCCGCTGCTTTAATCTTTCTTGTTTCCCTAACGCTCCGTAAGAAGCCGCGTAAAACTTTCTTCGCCGGAGCAATTTTTTCCGTGCCTGAACTTCATCGATTTAATTATGTTGGCTTTACTTCCCTTTTTTTTACCATCCATCATTATTTTTTCGTCATTATTGTCATCAAATATAGGACGTCGATCGCCGCGAAGAAGATTATTCAGATGCGAGACGGATACGAGGCGTGTAACACAGATAAGTAAAACTCCATTCCGCGAGCCTTCTTCTCACAAAAATCACGTATGCGTGCATAGGCGGAGTATCCGTACTGCGGCAAACTCGAAAATTCGAAGCACGTTCCATTCGAGTTAACGATATATTTCAGGAATGTTCCTCGCAAAACCGATCTGAATTTCTGATAAAAGTCTTTGTCGCCTTAATTGTTTGATTTAGATGTGTGCATAAGAACAATCTGTTAATATGCTATGCATACTAATACAAGGTTGTTACATGATCAAATGTGATATCCGTAATTACAGATAATAGCTTTTTTAATTACGTAATTATAGATATCATTTTTAATTACAAATATTAATCTAAATTCCATTTTGCTTTATTAAAGTTGTAGCTATACGCTTCAAATAAAGATTTTATATTAAGATAATTTAAGAAGTTATACATAAACGTGAATATAGAAACCATAATCCCAACATTGAAATTTAGGATTACACTTCTTAGCCAAGAATGTGAAATAATTATCTTGTTCTTGCTTAAAAAGTCGCACGTGCAGAAAGTAATCGTGTGAAGTATGAAGCTCGATATTCGAGTGCGCAAATCGTTGGACCTCGAAGCCATATATAGCAAGAAGCGAGAAAGTATAGAAGTAGGATAAGACAGTGTCGGACGAGCTCAATTCGCAGTTCACTTCACTATGAAAAACGCATGCACATGCTTATGGACATCGTATTTGAGAATTCGAGCCGAATACAAACGAAAACTATACAATATATTCTTTATGGAAATTCTTCTCAAAGAAAAAGATCAATCCGGAGCTGGCGACGGCATAATATTTCGCTAGCTTGATTTCCATCCTCTTCACGACGACAAGACTTTTTCCACTGGACGTACATGTGAAGTCGAAAAGAGAGCAACGCTGTTACGTAACATACTAAAAGATAACATTGTCATGAAAGAAATAAAAAGAGAAAGTGAAAGAGGAAGATGAAAAGAACGATAAGAGCAAAGTAGATTTCTGATCTCTTTGTTACCCGTACATAATAAATATGTAATGAATATCTTTGCCGAAGCATTAATAGTAATACAATGAAGCTAATTCTTAAATGCAAATTAATTGTAATTTATTATCGTCGTCAAAACTATTAAATCTATTAAAAATCTATTAAAAATCTTCGAGTTTTTTGTGCTACCAAAGTTATCTTCAATAAGTATTGTTGCTTGTATCTATAATAATTTAATATTTGCGAAAACATATAAATTTTTCCATTCTTAAAGTATTACTAATTGTTCACATACATAACAATCATTTTTAATCGTGTTATCTGTACCTATCTTGTGCGACTTATTCACCTTTAAATTCACCCGTACGATTTTACGAAGAGATTCCTGCGCAGAATACTGCAGGATTAGTAGATAAATTTATGGTTCTGTTTTTAAACTCCCAGGACACCGAGACAAAACGTTTGGTAATTACGATGGTATTTTTAAATGTAGCCCCTCTTTACGAGAAGGCGAATCCGCCGCGTACAACGCCGTATTCTCTCGCCACAGCGGTTTGTAAACGTCCATTGCCTGCAACCTCTATTACTTTCCACCCTCAATAATGTCAGACGTAACAATTTGTCGAAAGTAACGAGCAAGGATCCAAAAAGTAAACGATTAAGTCAGACTCAAAGAAATGAGGACCAGTTGCATTCCAATTTTTCAAATTTTTTATACGTACGAAATCAATAGGATTAATTTTAAAAAATAAAGTTCTATGCTCTCTTACATACGTTAATGAATAAAACTTTTGGGTTTCCTCAATGCCATCAAATTTCACATGGGTCGTGAGATGGAAAAATGGTGAAAGGGAATGTAGCGGAAAGTGTAACTCGAATGGTCATGATCGAATGACTTTCCCTGAGCCAAGTCGAACGGAAGTTAATATCGAGCAAATTTGATTAAAAAGTTCTGCGTGAACAAAGTCGGTCGTTCGGTAAAGAATTTTTTAATCTCCTGATTACACTTTTTTCTTCATTCTTAGATCCCTCTTTTCTTCGACATTATATGAGCTTCGTTTAGTGTCAACGGATACTTTTAAGTAGCGTAAGTTTCGCAAATTCGGTTCTGATATCGATTAGAGTGGTTTAATTCCTCGATAGATTTGCGCTTTATTCTTCCGTTAAGTAATAATATCATTGAAGTGGAGTCTACAATGAGAATTTAAGGCGTAAAACTTAAGCTTTAATGCTTTAAGCTTTAAGCCGTAAAAAATTGATCAGTCACAGTCGAGTATTCTTTCCACATTCAACTGTGATTGGTCAACTTTTTACGGCTTAAGACTTAAAAGCTTAAATTTTACGCTTTAATTTTTTATTGACACCATTTAAAAAATGATGCCTGAGAAGAAGTAAGTTGCGCGCAAGATTTTGCAGCGAATTAACGCATATTACGTTAATATTGTAAATCGATTTGCCTTGCAATTAACGTAAACTCACTGCACGTTGGTCAATTTAATGCATACAACGATACTTCTTCTCGCATTATCATATTACACGTAACGCATGTGCTGCAGCCGCATGCGCTACTTTCTTATTTCTATAATATTTTGTCGCGATGAAGTTTGCTGCCATAACTCTGAGAAATATTTAACAGGCACGTCGTGTCTGATGATAAATATGGCAACTATTTGCCTTAAAGCATTTGACGGAACTCCGTGGATTTTCCAGAAATGAAAAATGTCGTCTACTCCCTTATGTATATCAATAGAAATGCTCCGCAAAATGTGTAGTTTGAAATGAAGTCGGTATTATGAAGCAAATTGATACGTAGATTGTAAGTTACCGAACTTCCCGGTAAGAAATACACGCACTCTCTTTTCTCTCTCTGACAATTAAATGTAAACCAAGTATCATATAAAAAATCATATAAAAACGGGCAAAAAGCTGTTAATTATATGTATATGCAGAATTCCACAACTTGCGTAATAATGTTACATTCCTCGAATTATCTTGTCTTAATAGTTGCAAGAGTAATTAAGATAAAAAAAATTTATTTTTGCGCGTAAAGATTTTTAATAATCTATTTCAATTTAATGATTTTTATCCGTGTTTGATAAATACAGTAAACTTTTGATCGACATTGGCTTTTAACTTTTTCTTCAGGATTCATTGTACTATACGATAAGCGTTAAAATTAGTCGGGCAGCTTTGAAAAGGTTCATCGCCTTAGAACTCGCGAAAAATAACCGCGCGGCGGAAAAACCGAATTTTTGCCTCGCCGGTTGTAAATACCTGCGGCATGCTTTTCGAGGAGCTTTTATGCGCGGCTGTAGCTCGAGAAAATAATGCTTGCGACGTGTTCGAGAAAATTGGCGGGCACAGAAAAGCGAGCGCGAGGCGAGGAATTCAAAGGCCCTTTCTTTGGAGGGAGGAAAAAATGCAGAACGAGTCGCACCGTCGAGGGACGCATAAAAGATGCTAATGCGCCGCCAAAGTTTTCGCTCGTCGTCGTTTTTCCACCACCCTGTGAGGGAGCTTAGACTTTTCTAAGAGTTTCTAAGCGAGCGGCGGTGGAGCGTGCCGGGTTTTTTTCGGCAGTAGAATAAAACGAGCTCCCACGAGCGAATTCCCTTTGCGTTAGACCCAACTGTCTAACTGTCTGTCTACACGCGTACTTTATTCACTTTTCTTCACCGTTGCAACCGAACTTGTAACTGAAATACGCGAAATATGCATTTGGATGTTGAGGATTATCTCCACGATTTATCCTCATTACTGAATCGAAATAAGAGAATTAATTTTTTAACATTTTCATTCCACCAATAAATAAATTAACAACATTAAAATGTATAAATGGAATTTCTCTTATAATATCATTTGATCCAGAATAAAATATTCCTTTGTGCTCCATAACTGCTCACGCATTTTCGTTCACGCAATTAACGAATATAATTTCTTTTTTATTAATAAACAATAATATGGGATGACAATTAATTAATCTCATAAATAAAACTATTAATCATTTCGCGTTATTAGCGTTCTTAACTTTTCCAATGTGTACTTTAATTAAATAGTTGTAAATTTTTATTTTTTTATTTGTCTTTGCTTACACGAAATGCCATTATTTTTGCACTGTGGAAATACGGCTCTCTTAGAAACGTATCCCATTTGAAATATTCGAAGTCGATAGAAAAATCTTCGCGAGTATTTCTGGTCATGAAACAGTTATTACATAGAGTTTGGATGACGGATAAGCGAATGTATACTCGAGGCAACACCCACGTACCATATCATCCGTCCCACTGGTATATCGAATATCTCACAGTCAGTAAACACGCGAGATTGCGGAGAGACACATTCGTGTCGCTCGCAAAGACGTCTCAATTCTGCCACGGTGAAGAAAACGCGAAGAGAATAGAAGTAAGATGTACTGAAATTCATATCCTCCAGCAAATATTTTAGTATCTCCCTGAATTTCACGTTTCGCTTTTCAGTGACTGCCCTTTTTCAAGAGGGAGAGACAAGAATAAATGTACTGATCTTAATAAATGAAATTTCGATTTAATAACTGAACCGACTCTCTTCATGCTCTTGCAGAGCAGTTTAAAAGCACTACGTTTTAAATTTTAACGTATATAGTATATTACATATATATTAAAATGTATAATGTAACAGAGACTTTATATACAAAATAAAATATATTTTTCAATAATTATTACATCGCAAGATCATAGGTGAAGAAAATGTAAGCAGAATGAAGTTATACGATAATTAGAATATCTTATTATTTAACTAGCGCGACGTATATTAAATTAAACAAAAAATTTCATTTTTTAATATAAAATTTATTACCGCGATACACTTGTTGGCGTTTTCGTGTCTCAACGACCAGATAAAGATCACGTTTTATGTACATTACATTTATTTCTACTGCCGTTATAAACCTAGTGAGCTGTTCACACTCAAGAGAATTCAAATTACAAAGTCGAGTTATGACCGACTAGCCTACATAGTAATAAAGTTTGTTTATATATGTACGTATGGTATCCTTATGTGCAATGGGTGTTTTATTAGCTCTTTGGAGTAATAGCATCTAGTATCTACCATCTTTTTGGACTTTCTATTTACATTAAGGTGTATGAAATACAGTTACGATTCTTGTAATGTGTCAACCAATAAAATATAGCCAATTTATATTGATAGAAACTCAGTTATTGGCAATAAATTCTGTTAATAGTTCCCAATAAGATCAATAATTTTTAACTGTAAATGTTATTAATAACATATTTATAATGAATTATATACTATTTGTGATTTAAATTTATTTTATATATAAAAATGTAATTTTCTCTTGTATAATCTTGCATAATTTTTTAAAAATACACTGAATAAAAACCTATATGAATACTTTCGTGAGTTACTACGAAAATATTTTTGCCACTTTATTTGTAAATATAAATTTATTTATGTTTGTCAGAAGAAGTTACCAAGAAATTTAATATTGCTAACTAAAAAGTTGTAGGAAAATATATTTCTTGATCAGAAGAAGATATACATAAACAGGAAGATCGGCAAAAACATTTTTATATAAAAATAAGTTATTTATGTTACGGTTAAGTTTTTACGGTATATACAAGTTATTTTATTTTAAATAAAAATAATATTCTGTTAAAATAATATATAACTCAAAATAATAGCTTTGAATAATAATAATGCAAGTATTTTGTAGAGCATGCAATTCTATCAGTGTCATTAGATTAAGTTAAATAATATGTACATATTTTTCGGATTACCGACAGCACGTGTAACGCGCGAACGAGAAACACTAATCGAGTATCTAATCGAACCGTGTATTAGATAAGGTCGTCAGGGAAAAATAACGCTGACTAATGAAGAGATATTAAATCGACCTGCATGCAAAAAAATATTCCCCTCTCACCTCTGACACGTCGGAAATAGCTGGTGCGACCGAAATGTTCGCTGGCTCGTAAAACGTGCGAACGCGTCGAACCGTTCCAATGACGAATATTTACCGCCATTCGCTTTTCGGTGTCGAGCGTTTATCAAAATTCGACATCTTTCCTGGATTAATGACGCGCCCAATGCACCACCTACCGCGGGTCGCTAATTAATAATAATCAGTGACGTTTGCAAGCGAGCGCGTGGTCGATAGTAGTGTGGAAGGTCTATCAGAGATATAGTTTCCGAGAGAAAATTTATCGGGGTACAAAATGAAACCAGAAACAGATGCAAACCGACAAATGAGTGTAATGAATAATGAACAAAATGAGTCATATGGGAATAAGAGATAAATGCTTTTTAGCAGAAGGTAATAGAGACGAAAGCTATTAGTTTTTTAAAGCAAAAGCATAAGATAAGAGCGTGCTAGTCGTGAATAATCTTTCGCATTTACCACAAAGAATTTGTTCTAAAATAGTTGCTTGTAAATGTCGTTGTAGTAAAAAAAAAGATGTTGAATCTAACTATACAAATGTGTCTTTTCTTACATTCTTCCATAGAATATTTGTCAATTTCTTACTAATAGAAACAAATAATAGAAACTTGAAGGAAATGTTTTATATCTTTACTTATTTCTTAAAGCATATGCTTCGATAAATGTGAACTGATTTATTCGTATGTTCCATTTTAACCATGTAATCAATACTCTTCGGTCTCTCTTTCATTGAATTCTTTATTGCAATAGTACACTGTTCTGAGCACAATCATATTTTTACCTCATTTGTAATAAAGTAGCAAAATAACTTTTTAATTAGTTACTTAATTATATATAAAATCCTTTTCTTTCTAATTTTCTTTAATATCGCAGAGTTACATATTATTTCTCGATTGTATTTAATAAGGGCATATAAAAAACATTTATTACTATAATTAATGATAAAAATCCATGTAATTCGTTTCATTTACACTACAACAATATCAGTAGGTATAAAAAAATCGGTGATGTGAATCTCCCTGTATTAAATTTTATCTTTATAGTTGGCTGTAAAATTATTGAACGCTGCGATATTAAAGCACCGTAAACACATTGGTTAAAGGACCTGGAAATTTTTGAGCTATAATCGAGCACGAGGCAAATTATCATTGTCCTAAAATTAATCTAAAATATTTAAAAATTTACGGGTGAGGAAAATTGGTAATGAAATGATTTATGTAGGCCATCCTATATAAAAGACACCTGGAACTAATTACAAGAATGTAATATTAAATATCTATTAATTAACATCGATATAATTTATTATATAATATTGGAATATTGTATGCTCAGAGGCAAATTAAACACGAGTAACATTGATTACTATTAGCCAATATAGCTTATTTAGAATGATTTTTAAAGAATAAATTAATGCATTAGAATTAATGTACGTATTTCGAATTTCATTGATAATTTAATAATGAATTAAACAGATAAATATTTTAATTTTTACGTGTACCGTATGTCAGTAATTAAATTTATTAAGATATATAAATAAAATTATGTGTTATATCGCGAAATTGATTTAATGACGGTGACAAGAGATTGGTATCAAGCCTCTATTCTGGCTAGGCTAATTCGATTACATTTTCAACCGACAACATTTTCACGTTTTTCCTTAACGGAATCATGAAGGTAATACTCTTTTCGCGCGCAAGAACCGCCATTGCGAGTGCACGACGTCTAAGCGTTTTAACTAAACATTCGGAAGATGATCTCTTGGCAACCGATTTCGTCAACGACTTTCGTGCTTATCTACATTATCCAAGAGCTTGTCGAGGTAAGTTGCCAATGAATATAAGGTCGAGCTCTTCGTCCTACAGTTGGGTACGCGGGGGCTCGCTCGATTTGCTCGCTAACCAAGATTCTCGCTCAAATCCTCCTTGCCTCGCGACAGGGTGGTAATCGTCGAACGTCAAGATCCTCTCAAATCGCGCTCAAAGATCGTACATGGAGAGAATGTTCAGCCGCAAGGGCTCGTCACAGTGATGAAATTGTGAAAAATACGCTCTCACATACTAAACAAGACTGAAGCAATATTCGTGCAAATTGGGGGTAATATTATTGTTAACTTGTTTTCATATTCAGTGACTCGTTACTAATTCGTAATTAATTTGTTATTACTTCGCGTGCGTAATCAAAAAAATTGCATCCAAATAACGAGATATATATATATATATATATATATATATATATATATATATATCCAATAACGATATATATATATTGTACATATATATATATATATATATATATATATATATATATATATCTCGTTATTTGGATGCAATTTTTCTGATTACGCACGCGAAGTAATAACAAATTAATCACGAATTAGTAACGAGTCACTGAATATATATATATATATTATATATATATATATATATATATATATGTGTGTATATCGTTTCATTTACTTATATAGCTTATATACAATATATATATAAGTTTTTTTATAAAAGTTATAATATATTATTTTATAATATATTATATCAAATATGAGATAAATGTTGCTTGTGTAATACATTTCTCTCTCTATTTCACTTGTATATTATAACTACATTATATAATTATATAATTAATTCACATATTATCTATATTACATGCGAAAACTTATTTGTCGAAATATTTGAAATTCATAAATTACATGGCATGTTGAATAAATTTTAATATATTAGTTATTATTTACAATTATAACTATGATACATTATGTACGTATTTTTGAAAGCGTATTTATAAATTTATAGATTTATAAATTTATAACTGCTTTAAATATTTAAGAAAAATGAATTAATTTGAAGTGCTATGTTACAAAAATCCGTGAATCAGAGAGTATATACATGCCCCAACATCCAACGTTCAAGCGGAGTTGAAGCACGGATGATGTTGCTGCCCCTTTAATAGGAATTTCAATTTTGTACGTTTCAGTTGTTCCAGTAGAAAACGCTTGCTCCAAAACGTTCGTTTTTCGCTTCGTTTGAGCGCGAGGTATTTTATCATTGCGCGTTAAACGCGAATTGCGCTTTCGTTTAATCGTCGGTGATGTTTATCCGCAATTGCGCGACCAATAACAGAACGACAAACGGTGAGCCGAACGGCGGTATTTTTCTGTCAAGAAGATGCGGATCCTATGCGACGGCGACAGTGATAAAAGAGGAAAACCATGTATCGTCGACCATACGGACTTTCAGAGAGGCTCGTATTTCTTTCCGAGAATCTATAAGAATATCCAAAGCATATCTCGCAATATTGTACGTTTGATTTATGATTATTTGTCGTGAACCGTTGAGAGAATACTTTTTCCTCGGACAGAAATTTCATGCGGTCGCGTGAAATCCTCCGAATCGTTATTAATTGTTAACGATATTTTCGCGGCACCCGCTATACGCGTTCTTTCGCTACCATGGTTAACCAAATACGCCGCATGTTGTTTTAACGACCAAGTGCGCGAATTCGAACGCCGGAATAATTTATATTTCGATCGTGCACGTGCAAGTGAACTAACCCATGAATTTTGTAGCTCGAACCGAGTTTAAATTTGTCCAGCGCGAATAAGTTCTCTTTAAAATAACGTTTAACATTAGATATTCGAATATCGGATTGAGTCCCCAGGCTCGCATGATTGATTAGCGCCGCGGAATATATGCATTTGACTAACAATAAGCGCGGATCTTTGTTAGGGAAAGAATATCTTCATTTCTATTGTATTCTATATTAAACTACATTTTAATAAACTTAATTACGAAATACGCGAGCAGGTGTGTAAATATAAACGGAGATCATGAACATTGCTAATCCGGATATATCCGCGCCATCGAATTCCGATTCTCGAGTAGATACTTGTGAAAAGATGTATAAGATTTATTTGTCCTTTTTCCGCATCTCCTTAAATAATCGAGGATT
Organism: Temnothorax longispinosus; assembly: GCF_030848805.1. NCBI lineage: Eukaryota > Metazoa > Arthropoda > Insecta > Hymenoptera > Formicidae > Temnothorax > Temnothorax longispinosus. The sequence goes on along the minus strand of NC_092362.1, from coordinate 5,376,053 downwards.
ACTTGAATTTATTTACGAATTTAACGACAGTATAGAATTCGCATGTCACGTGAAATGTATTTTGCTTGTATTTGTGATATCCTGGAAGCTCGGTGGAGCGTTCAGATTGCTCTAGAGTACGTTGCTTCCGAATTGAACGTTCCTGATTTAATCTCAATCTCCGCGAAACAGTCGTCGATTGATCGGACGAGGTTTTATAGCGTCATTTATAGCGTTCAAAGAAACGTTCAAGATAAAATACCCTCATTTTTACATAAAGCGCAAGAAGACAAAAGACTCGTTCGGAGTAAAGGCAGCCGCGTAGCCGCCTTTAATCGCTTCGCTGAGCAAAGTGCTGCACTTGTTGCGCTTATCGTTTATCGTTAGCATTTTTCTGTACTTTAAATTCTTAAGATCATAGATATTATATTTTTACGCGCGCTATCTTATATTTAATCCGTTTAAAAGAAGGAGGTAAGATATAAAGAGTTTGCACATCGCTGCGCCAATTTATAAAACGGAAAGATATCGCAAATATTCTTTCTTATGAATGGTCGTACTAATTTACGCAATTGCAATATAGTCCCCCCCGTTTATTTATAAACTCAAGTACTGAATCTTCAAATAATTATAAGATTATAATTTCATTATTGGAGAGAAACTTCAAAATGTATTCGAAAACAAATTTGTTCCAATCTGCGTGAAATGTTTCGTTCGCACCGTTGTATGTTATCCGTTATATCTTTTGACAGTTTCCAATAGTAAGATCAACTGAGTGGAGCCACACAAACTGCATCAGTTTGTCGGACCAGTCAAACGTCAATACTATATATATATATATGTTTCTGATCCATATGTCGACGCGAAAATCCGTCGTGCGTTAGGTTGGAGCGATTGCAGAACGCTCGGACGGAAGTAGAGACGATGCATCGTCACGCATCGATCGAGTAAAAACAATAACAAAAAAATATAAAAAAAATTCGGAAACAACGGATACTCGGTCCAAGTTTTAACGCGACGCCGGGAGCGAGGGCGAGAGGAAAAGAGAGAAAGAGAGAGAGAGAGAGAAGAGGAGCTGAAGGAGAAGAGAAAAAAGGCAAAGATATATGCCTGTAGGAATTTGCATTTCGGAGCCAGTCGAATGCCTCCTCCTCGCCAAAAGTTTTCCGGATATTTCGGGATTTGATTTAAACGCACGGTGGGTTTCGTTAAAAGCTCGAAATACAATACGCGCGTCGGAGATAGATTAGTTCAGTAAATGTCAACGCCGGATCTGCAAGAATTTGGAACGGATAGATGTGTCACGGATGTGAGCGCGAGTTGAGAAAAATAATATTTATCTTTGAGAGGCAAAATTTCGCTTCCTGACGACTACGAGAGCAGAATAATCGAATGCGATCAACGAGTTTTGTTGAATATTTCTTTTCTCTCTTTCTCTCTCTCTCTCTCTCTCTCTCTCTCTCTCTCTCTCTTTCCTCTCCTCCCGTAGGAAATATCTCCTCTTTTATAATCATATTGTAGAGAGAATCAAGATTTATTTTGCATATTTCTGTTGAAACGTACAATTTGTCTATGCTTTATACGAAAAATGCTTTTATATCTGTTTTAGTCCTTAATTATTTAAATAAATTTAACCAAATTTTTATTTCTTTTTTTATATAATGAGAAGAAAGAAAAAAGTTAGCTTGAAAATCTACTAATAAAAAATTGTTGCCTCCTACACATATTAAATTAAACTAAAATAATAATAAATTTTCAAATTGTATGTAATAAAGGTAATATTTTATATATTATGTGCATAATTGGCCACATATTATTTTCAAATCTTCGTTATTCTTAGAATATTTAAAAAAATCTTGCTCTTTGCGAAACCAATAGGAGATATCTGTTATATGCTTACGGGATTACATCGCAAATATCGAATAAATTGAAAGAAATCATAAATATAACCGTTGATAATTGAATCGATTAATCCTATTATCCGCAATTGCAGCTCATTATCGAGTTTACTAGGTCCATAGATATATATATATTACGGTACGCCTGGTTAAGCATCCATAATTTTGCATAATTGAATGAACAACGAATAGATATTTGGTTATAAGATTTGAAAATATGTACTATTTTTAATTATTAAATTTTAACAGTAATTCAAATATAAATCAATAAAAGATAATTAACAACTATTCGCATCTAATTACTTTTAGTGTCTTTTTGATTTATAATACTCTGATAAAATCAACTTAATCTGTCAATAAATTACTTTTCGCACATTCGGAAAAAAATCATCCTTTTCTCTTTCATTGAGCACCCATTTTTCATAAATAAGCGTCTTTTCTTTAAACCTCGCTCAAATGAAAATAAAGAATTCTGATAAACAGGAATAAGTTTTGCAAAGTAGCAAATAAGAAATAAATAACAAAGTACTCACTTCAAAGTTGTCTCGTTGTCGTTCGATGTTTTCCTGGCCTCTTTTCAAATTTCTCTGTAGGTAGTTCCTCACTCAACACTCGCGGAAACACAGTCGCTGAAACACGAAAATGAGTTAATTACGATCGTGTTTGGCACTAATTACCAGCATACGACGATTGCGTGAGATTTTGTACGGCACTCTCGTTAATCATTCACCGTTCAACGATGCGAATTTTATAATGAGATAAAGAAATAACACAAAGAAAAATACAATGTCGCGCGAAACATACGATTCGTTGGACACCCGCGACGTCTCGCAAATTAATGCAACGAACGAATCTCAAACAATGGAAGAAATTCGAAAATCGTACGGTCAATTTCGCACCGCCATCCGCAGAGCGGCGATGTTATACCTGTTGCTCTGACTACTTTCGTGCTATTTTCCGCACTCTGAATAACATAATCGCGTTTCGAGATGTATCCTAAGTGAATTCCAGCATCGTTAAGCGAGCAATTTACGCCGGTAAATAATAATTTGCCACACCCACTGCTTATCATTTCGATATTTCAAACGTATAAATCGTATGAAACACTTAAGTACTTCGAAAGACAATCTCCTCGACACACTTGTGAATCGCTAATCACGAGAGATTATTAGTTGTACGGATCAATAATTTCTAATCATGCGACCGTGTTTCGAGGGATAATGCGACGTAATACGGGGAGCGATTCGCGATGCTGCTTACCGTCTCGAGCTTCATCGCGCGAGTGATAGCGCGGTGACCTCGTGTATACACAACCGCTGTAGGTCGCAAAAAAAAACAAGCGCTGTGTGTCGCGTGCGAGCCTCACGAAATATTTAACGTATTACAAAGCAAAATATGAAAATGATATCCTTTTGTTTTAGATTAGTTTCAATAATTGGATTATTATAGCGCATTCTGCGCTTCGTTTTGTGGACTCGTCACAAGCGTATATCTATATATAATTATAAAATTACGTACTCTCATCGAATTAGAATTCAAATAATAATATCTCTATTGGTCTGTTCTGGCGGAATTTTCAATTCAATCGAGCGGAATGTATCATTATTTTAGGCAACGCCGTATATATACATATATAAAGCGATATATATTGAATATATAATGTACTCTCTCGCGCTTTCCTCGTAAAGATCGGAGACAGAAGGATGCCGTTCACATTTCTCTATATGAAGGCTTTGGGGCCGCCCGTTTCTTTCATCGAAATTTTCTCTTTCAGAATTACCGCACGGTTCAATCGTTTTATAGAAGGACCGATTTCTCGCTTTTCCGCTAACATTCGTGAACGGCATTCGCAAGTAATTTGCTGCGAAGCTGTTCATCGAAGACGGTTTCTAGGTACTCGATTCTGATTCTCGAAGCTACGAAGGCATCGAAATTACCGTCTTTATCGATTTTATTTCGCGAACACGTATTACGTTTCACCTATATTCCGTGCTTTTTTTAACTGCGTCAAAGCCTATTGTTATTTCTGACAAATCAAAATAAAAATAACGTTTGCGATACGATTAATATTATAACACACAAATAAAATATCGGTAGTTTTAATATTTTAAAATCCATTGCGCTGTTTGTTTCGCTTAATTATGATTAACTAAATGATATATAAAATATGATGCAAGTCACACAAATTTAATTCAATATACTTTACATTATTTATTCCTAAGACTTGAAAATATGTTAGATGTTAAGGGATAAAGAAAAGTTTTGTAAGAAGGGGGACAATATTGATGGATTTTCAAATATTTTGCGTTACGCACACAGAATGTCGCTGAAAGTTCTACGCTACTAGCGGAATCCTATCACTATTCTTGCAGCAAGTTGGAGTTGTCATTTCTTTGGCAGAAAGTTTCTCGAAAGGTTTGTGAACTTTTCGCATGTCTCCCATTTATCAAACCAGCTCGCGTTATCTGGGTACGGTCTTCTGAAGTTAACTCACGCGAGACGTTAGAAGCTTGCTGATAACTGTGACAAGCGTGCATATAAAATACCCGCGTATATCACACAAACGAAACCTTTGTAGCACGCCGAGCAATTTTCAATAAAATACTTTCGCCATACCGTATTCCTGCGTATTTTTCCTCTCTCTATCGCTTTCTTCCTATTTCACATCAAATACAGATACGTTCGATACAGATACCTATATGTATTTAGCTTAAGCAAACACACTTAACTTTGTCTATATTCAAACGTTAAACAGCTTGATGCGTCCCGCATTTTTCATTTATATCGTACTAATAGATAATTATGTCAATTCAATATAATATATAAAAATATTACTTAATTTAATTGCACAACAATTTAGATTTTTATATTATAATCCGTCTAGATAATCTAGATAAAACTAAAATAAATTCAGAAAATTAATTTACATTAAAATAATCGAAGGTAGGCATTAATGTAATTTTCAATACTTCTTATTATTAATAATAAAGCTATTTTTCTTACTATTACTATTGCTATTATTTATTTTTCTGCATTCCCTTTATCTTTGGTCACTCGTATGACGTTCGAAGCGAGATTTGCAGGGCGAGCTTGACCCGCTGTTGATGACATCGTGTTCACGCATTCAAGCGACATCACGGCAAAATAAAGCAGTTGGGAAAAAGCCTCGTTTCCGCGAGGATGCGAAGAGTGAAACAGCGGGGAAGATGGAAAACGCGCGCGTGAAGGACCAGAAATTGCGTTCGTCGTAGTATTTTGCATATACCAGGTTTTACCAGTGGAGGGCCACCGTGGCCTGGCGTTTGCGTTTACACAAGAATTGTCCATCTGTATGTACGTCCACCGCCAAGGGAGCAAATCCAAGAGCAAAAAGGGGAACCGACAGAAACATTCCGGCGCGATTCGCGGTTGAATTCTCTTTTCCTATATATCGCCGTATTTCTTCATTCGCCGGCGGTTTTTCCGTTGGCCATGAACGAATTTCGTTTGCTGTCTTGCATCCATCAGGAACCACAAAATCGTTGAATTGTGTAAAATGGAAAATGATATTGGAGAATGTAGTTGAATGCAATAAATTGCAGCTAAATTGGGCTGTAATACGCTCTCGAAATGCACTTAGTGATATGATTATCGTGACTGCTGTCGTAGAATTTAATGTCTTGAAAACAGAGCAAACTAATAATTCTACGGTAGAAAAGGATGCAAGAAGAAAGATAAATTATTCTCTTTGTAAACTTGAAAAAATATTCAATATAACAGAAAATGGTTGGGATTTATCTATTATCTTAAGAAAATAAATCGCGTGTAATTTGCTTTTAGTTTCTATTAACATTTGGGGTGCCCTAATTTATTTTTACATATTATTTTATATTATTTATTATATATATATATATATATGAAATCTCTCAACATGGAGAAAACACATCTATTTGCTAAATTGCTACAAATTTCAATATAATAATGCATGCTTTTTAATGTCATCTGATTGCATCGCAGCCATTATTTTCAACAATAATTCCAACTGATTTCACGAAGAGAGAAATGGAGCTTGCACAATAACATTTATGACTTTTTTTGTGATACAATATACATTATGCCGTTTCCTCCAGAATGTGGGATGCAGTGAAAACTTGCGTCCGAAAGAATTGCATGTCGACGGCGCGCGGCGGGAAGGTAATTTAATAAACTAGACGAACACGATATATACATATATATATATATATATAACGACGATTGCGTGAAGGGCAAAACATCGTTTGATCTTCGGTTCAGTCTAAACGTCCGGCGAAACGGAGAAATATTTCGTTCCGCAAAAGTGGGACACGGAGTGTCGCAATAAGTGATGAATTGCGAGAACTCTCTGAGAAGATTTCTCGATGATAATAGAGTCAGTGGCACGGAGAGAAATAGCTGCAGCAATCAAATGACGTGAATATCGAGCACGTCGATATCTGTCGACCGAAGACGCATTACAAATTGATGTGATGAAGTAATATAGTAGGTTCTCTTAAGAAATTCTTGTAATTAAAAATTACCGTTACCGATAAAGTTATATACATAGCACAAATATACATATATAAGATAATAAAAATTTATTTAACTGACCAAATATATTAATAACTAAATAGACAAATTTTTAATATTTTTTATAAAACTGTAAGATCAACAGATTTTTGATACACTCGGTGCGTAGTAATAGCCTGTTTTTGAACTTCGATTTATCTTATACAAGTCAGATCCGATACTCTATTTAGTTTGCAATTTGTAAGCTGTGTCTTTATACTTGACGTTGAAAAATGGAATGCGAGCCAGGGAATGTGGAAACAAAACGTTAGCGATTGAAATCCTTGTTGAATATCCAATTCTTATGTCTCGATAGCAATGCTAGCAGTTCTTTTGTGTAGAAATTTACTTTGCTCGAAGGTATTTTTCCTAAAATGACAACTGAACTTGTATCTACAAAGAAGAAGTTGCCTTGAACTGAATAGCTCAAATGTAAGCTTTGCAGTTATTGATCATCAAAATAGTCACATGTGATACTTCTCATATTTTTCTATTTAAGGAATAAGACTCTAATATATAAAATATAATCAAAGTGTCAAAAACTGCTGACAAGATAGAAAAAAGTATGAAATATCGGAGAGAAAAATTGATTTTTTTTTGTCCTTAATCGGCCCTATGTCACTTGTTCTTTTAGTCGCCTCTTACGACAGCAGAACATACCATAGGACTATTCTACCCCGATCCCATACGGGGATATTAATCGGCTTTTCGGGACTTTATTATTAATTAAAGATTTCAAAAATTAATAGACGGAGATAATTAATCGTAGGCTCATTAAAAGCGGTAGAACTTTAACTTTCAAATGCAATTAAGATTATTTCGCTAAGATTTTTCTGCGCGAAGATTTTAGCGATTAAGATTAGTGACCTGCAATCTCGATGAAAATGTTTTTAAAAATAAAGATTTCGAGATAAAATCTATTTTTTTCGAACGAAATCAAAATCAACGATTTATCTGACAATGAGCGAAGATATTAACGATTATATCGATCTTTGTATATCTTGATCAAATACCGAAGGCATAGCCAGCGTGCACGTGTACTTGGCAACGTATCATATTTCAAAGCGCATATACTACACGTGTTTTCATACCTTTTTTGATCACTTGTCAACCGAGGCGTGAACTTATATACAAGCAAAAACTTGCGGCACGGGGTTCTTTCATGTATGTGCGCGTGCCTAATTTTCAAAACGCTATAATTTCACGAAAATAGACATAGAAACACAGGACAAAGACCAATCTTCTTCATTTCGCGGTCCGCAGATGTCTACATTAAATACATGCTCTTATCATGGCGTGGCATATGTGGGTATTTGCCTATAGTGAGTTAAAGACTTTAGAGATTTTATTTAATATGTATGGCGCTCAATTTCGTATTGCATTATTTATCAAACAAAAATTAACGTTGGTTTATTATTATGCGTATTAGAAATCAATTTTACAGTATATATAGTAAAGTTTGAATATATATAAAATTTCATTTTATTAAAATTAAAATTAAAATTAAAATTAAATTTTTAATAAAATTAATTAATTAAATTTTGAAGATTACGTGTTCCCTTTTTTTGATAGATTATTAACTTGAGTAATCAGAAGGTATATTTCAAAAACTTAGAATAAAAATTCACGAAAATATTGATACTTTATCGCAGATTGCACATGCAAATTGTATAAACGTGCTAAAATTATCTGTAGTAGAATTTATTAGAATACGTGCAACCGTCACAATTAAATGAAGAATAGAGAGTAATTTTCAACAATTTCGGACAGTATAGACTTTGTTATCAAAGCCGCAATGGTATAGCAGTCGTTACTGAAGACGGTCTTATGCATCCCCTTAACTTCTCCGAGATGATTAATGGCTGAATAAACTGTGGTAGCAGTTTGTTCAAAGTGTCCAACAATCGATGGTCTACGCCAGGTTGAATCATTTCGTCGTGCGATCGAACAAGCGATTGGAATACAACTGCGACTACGCAACGGAAACGCTAATTTGATCACTTGCAAATGGTTTCTCCCGGATGTTCTGTATAGTAAGGCGATTAGGACTCGTTGACCGAAAACGAGAGATAGAATTTGCTTAAAACGATAGTTTTTTTGTTCCTTTCCGTATTTTTAAACATCCCCGTATTGATCCCTCTTTCTTTCTTTCTCTCTCATTTTCCTAGTATTTAACAATACAAGTGACTCGCTGACTAACAAGTAGAACGACTTGGTATATACTCGGTGTATAAATGCAATTACAGAATATCTAGAGTTAAGTACTTCCTATGGCATCAAATGAAAGACATCCTCCCGAATGACGCGGACAATAAATTCACCGCGTTGAAGAGCGCTGTTTAATGACGCGTTTTTCTTTGTGCTCATTTTTTTTGCTGCAACGTTTTCCGAGTGTATCCTTTTTCTTCCACATTTTATCATTTCGTTCGGAACGTTGTGTTAGAAGTGAACAACTGAATATTCGAGTGCGTGTCCATGCGCTATTTCTTCTAAAGAAATAATTGATGCTAAATATACCTACTTGCGATCGAAGCTCGCGAAGACCGAGCACGCGGAAGAACTATTTCTATATACGAGCGCACGTCCAATCTACCACGAAGTTATAAAAGTTACAGTATTATCGGCGTGGAAGAGAGTTAAAAGCGCAAGAAGAACAAAGCGCCCCACAATGGCGCCGCTCGATATCGGGCCACGTAAACTCGTTGATTCGCGATCGCCGAACAGCTCCCAGGCAGGACTTTTTCATCCGGTCTCGGAGTAAAAACTTTCTTTTCGGGGAAAGTTTCAAGCGATATCCAAACAACCGATTTTCCGCCGTGTCGCTGTTTGCCTTGCCATCTTAGAGAGTTACTTGACGTTTCTCAAATTTTCTTCGCGCTCGCCTGACTCGCGATCGATCTCTCTCTATATTCAGTATAAAGACACAGCGTCTAAAAGCACAGCGTCTGAACCGGCATTGACGTAATGCGTTATAAGTAAGATTAATGCGCGATGAACTCAAGATTAACAGTCGTTAATTGTAAGGCGAACTTTTCATCGAAGAGTTTTTATTTTAATTTTACATTCCATTCTTGTGAAATGCGAATATCACAATAGGGTCATCCTAAATATCACAATTGCGGTATCACCCGAATGTCCGAGACTCGACCACGTATTCCTGAATGTTGCCCGATATCCAGGAGGAACTGTTCGCGACACAGCTTTCCCTGCATCGTGCAGCCATCAGCATGATAACTGGACACCTTGATTTTAAAACGCATTCAATATACACTACCCTTGCACCACGCATGCTCCTGCATGTATAAAATTCTTCTATCATGCCAAGGTAGAATCTCGGTCGGGAGGTTATATATAAAATAGTTAATCGTTGGTTAAAATAGCCACACGTACGAAACAAACTGCTGTACAATTGGTACACTAAATTATAAATAACATAGCGCGCGCGATCGAAAATTTCAACATTTATCCCTTACACTTCCGTTCTCATAATTAGAAAGTGGAATATCTAATTATTAGTGTTTTCTAATAAAATTCTTCTCTAATAAAAAGCAATTTTTTTAATACGAGATATAGATATGTAAGCATGGTAAAGAAAATAAAATATGAAATATTTTTATACAATAAAACTGACATGCTCTAATTTTCAAGATAAAGTATAACACGCATATGTATACGTATATTAGAAATACTCGTAAATAAAAATTCTTTAGAAAAACAAAAATGTCTGTCGAAAATTTGTCATGACTATAGTTTTCGCAGCATTAAATGGTTCAGTTAATATGCAAAAAGGAGAAACTGTACAATGTAAGTTCGCAACGCGCGCGCAGAGCCGACGCTTTTCTTATCTTACATGACGGGCGGTAAACGAAATTACCCTCTACGATTTCATCCGTGCGAACGAGGCGGGTAAGTGCACCTACCGTAAATTTAACAGCAACCTTTAAAATTACCGGCATATTCTAAATAAGGAAAATTACAGCTTCTGTCATTCACTCCCTATTCGGATGAATTAACTTTGATAATGTTTTAGCTAGTTATCGCAACGCATCTGCGATGCTTCTTTGCAATTTATTTATTACGGATAAATTTAATTATTTTTAACACAAATATATGATTTTATTTGTCACATAATTCCGAAACAAAAATTTTGAAATTATAGTTTGAACTACATCAATAAATTAATTTGCATTTTTATAGAAACTGAACCTTCTTTAATTTCTTAATGCATTAAAAAACAATTTTACTGAATGATATTTACAAGTAATGTAATCTTTACATTGTATCTCTGTATCTATGTGCAATTTAAGAAGAATATGTTACAAATAAAATTTATTTCATAATGTCAATAGCTTCTGTTTATTACGACAGAATGTATCTTACGAATATTGTCATAATGATGATAACTCATAATTCATAAAAATAAAGTATCTCTCTCGAAAGGCATGTAAATGTCTCTAAATGCTCTATTCTATGTCGTAATTGAGTGTGACAATGCAGCGGTTTCTTTTGTACGTGCGGATGTCTTAGCAACTTCACAAAAAGGAATACTTTCGGTATTATTACGAGAATAAATCGGATCGATCAGAAACGATATTTCCCGATACAGAAAGCTGACGCGGGATACACTTCACGCAGGGACCTCATTCCGCATGGACGATCCCGCTGGGCAGAAGAAATCAAACGGACTTTATCCGGGGTGCTCAGAATCCGATTATATCTACTCTGTCGACTTCTTTTATCCCTGCAACTTCCGCTACCGTACTACACGCTGCTTCTCTCTCTTGAGATAACTGGATCCGAGGGTGAAACTTTAATGTGAGAAATTGGGGGGACATTTGCAAAAAGACTGAAATCGATAGTGTGTTGTATTTCTATCAAAATGCCTGATAATTCACTTTTCTTTTTCCTCCTGTTTGTACTTTAATATTTAAAATTAATTAAATGAACATTAATTGGCCATCGTCAAATCTCGTATGTGCAAAATGTGTGTGTAATAAAAACTGATATTTGCCTTCGTCTTGTACTACGTGAATATCATTTATTTGAGATAAGTTATTAATATCACCGCAGACACATTCTCGACGTGAGCGCGATAATAATCTGCAAATTAACGCTAGAATTTAATTTCCTAGAGTCTCCTCGCGATACCGGCGCGGTTGATGCATTTATTACGGTATAATGACATCGCCGGTTCATTTCGCAAAGATTTCCCAAGAGCGCGGAGCTTCTCGTCGACGCACAAAATCTGCCACCCTTGTTGTCGGCCTCTTTATAACGGCGTCTACGTTGAATTGCATTTGCAACGTAGTTGAACAGCAATTTTCTGTCAATCGACACGTGCCCGCCTTGTGAGAAAATGCATTATCCGCCGCCATGGTCGGACGTTCCATGGTTACGGATGTACATTGCGGACACGTATATCTAATGGCGTATGTTTCGTCATGAATAAAACAGCTACTGCCGGTAGAAACCTTTGCGGCGGGCAGTCTCTACTCCGGAATATTCATATTTTATGTGGCTTTCAGATCATCTCAAAGCACTACGTTAATGTACGGAATTCGCCGAATAACGTGTGTCAATAAATCATGGATACTTGCAAGATTTTGCAGGTTACTTACTTGAATATTAGAGTCCAAAAGTTTATGGTGAACGCGAGGTTTACCGGACAATAAAAAATAAATGACCGCAGCATAATAATTATAAGAGAAAAGGGCATATCACAGGATATGTGCAAACTTAGAAAGAAAAAGAGTAACAAACATTTAATGTGCGTAAAATATAAATTAAACAGATTTTTTTGCATGCTTTCTGCCAGAACACTCTTTTAGTAACTACTCTTTTTTTTAATATTGCAACTAGCAACGGTGTATTAATTTGTTAATAGCGGTTCAAAAATAAACCTACGGCCGGTATCCATAGTCGGATCTTATACAATTTAAGACCGTCTTAAGTATAATCTTAAGATGTTATGAACCAATCACAGGCCGCTATTCATAATCTGAAGATCTTATATTAAAATCGTCTTAAGTCTAGTCGAAGGGAGTCTTAAGACTCCATCCAACCAATAAAATGATTAGCATCTTAAGATATATTACTTAAGACGGTCTTGAAATAAGAACAAATTATGAATACCGTAATAACCTTGCCCGGCTTATGTGTCAGCATGTAAATCTATATATCTTATTACAATTATAGGATATATTTTTGAAAGAATAAGTTTTGAAGAAATATCGCGAGCGGAACTGTCCTATTACGACATAAAGTGCGATCTATTATCGAGTAACAAATCAAATTAAAATTGACTTGGTTTTTAGAGATTATCGCTCATCGATAATTATCGTGGTTTGAGCAATTTCCTCGTTATTCCACGTGCTAGCTTTGCGGTATTAACGCGACATTGTACATTACCCGTTGGCGGATGTTGCGTGACGTTTTCGCGGATGCATCGACCAGGGTGCACGTTCGCGCGCAGATCGTCACGTCCTCGCATTGACTCCCCTTCGATTTATTCACTTATCGCGACATGACGGGGCACCGTGGGTCGCATATTAACGCGAATGACGAGCATCTCGCCTTGAATAGAACGAGTATTCGCGCGGACGGTGCATCCGGCCGCCTCCCGGGGAATTTTAAGCTTGAGAGGCTTTTTAAGATGGCGCTTGTAAACGAGGCACTCTCGGTACACGGTCTGTAACGTTAATAACCTTTGCCCGGTAATGCGGAAACCCGAACACAAAAAACAGACCGCTGTCGTCGCTTTCTCGCACGTTGCGCGATTTTCTTACGCGCCGACGTATAACAGCAGTGCTCGAAAATGTACAACTGTATCTTACACAGCCTTTAAAACTTATTTTCTTAATCACACCGTAAAATTTTGCGCTGCAAAATGTATTAAACCACGAATTTTGGGGTGAGACCGGACACCACACTTATGTCTTACGTTACAATTTTTTATTTAACACATACGAGTAATTCGTTATTACTTTTTATTACTTCTGTTGCTACCTTAACTTTCCTGATTGATTTCAGCGCGTACAAAATTCATAAGCTGTAATGTAATTAAAGTGACAAAGTTCGAAAAACCGTAGATCAAGTTATATTACAATATAGAACGTAATATATATATATATATATATATATATATATATATATATATATATATCAGATCGAGTTGGGAAATTTTGAAGTAAAAACGCTAACTCAGCCGATCTCTGGACGAAACTACTTTAACGGGCCTTCCGGTCTGTCACCATAAGTCATTAATACCCGTCCACCGGGCGATATATGCAACACGTGCGACTTCGCTCGCCGTGATTTATGCAATGCTGTGCCCGGTATTACTTTTGCCGCTCTGATTTATTTTAGTCCTTTTCTTCGCACCAGTAAAGGCTCGTACATCAGTGTTCATGAATCATGCGCGCCATTATATACTGTCCGAACAATAGTCTAGGAAAACAAATTCGCGCCTCTCGATGCGCGCGTTCGTCGAACTTCCGTACGCACCTGTTGGGACCATCCGCGAGATCATCCCTCATCCCCGTGCCTGCTGCGCTCGCGCGAGCGACAAGAATATTATGTGCGCTACTCGGGATTCGTCGAGGAACAAGTGTGTCCTGCGGGAACATTGAACGTCGTTCGAGCAACGGCAGATTTCAGCTGTTAGACAACGACACGACGAGACACGGGTTGGAGAATGATAAATGGGATGTCTTAAAGTCTTCATGGCCATGTAAGCGATCGACGAGAAACCTGAGATATACGCCGCGAACGACAGGAACGTCCTTACTAGCTATCTCATTTCCTCGTGTCAAAGATTATCTTGCACAGCAACATTTGTTTGTCACAGCATATAATTAATAATGTAATCGCCCACAAATTAGAGTTATATTTGCTTGTTAAATGCCAAAGTTATAATAAATATAAAAGGAAATTTTTTATTAATTTTTTTCTCATATTTTTTACTCCTTTACCTTTTTTTTTATCAGATTTGACGATAATAATTGATAATGTGCTCTGGTTTCTTCAATTTAGGTGCTAGATGGATTCAGAGTTTGCATGAGTAAACAGAATTAGTTAACCTGTGCATCTATTACGATATCGTGCACCTCGTGCTTGTCGATAAACACGATATACGGTTATCGGGTACTCGGGCGCTTTGAAACAGACTTACTACTCGTCTAGAGGTGAACCTGGTGGCATCTGATTTGACTGACAATTACATTTCAAATTGCCCTCTAAATTGGCCCGTGTAATTGCTCCCGAGATGTAATTAAACCGATAGCCGTTTCCGCGGGTTTCGTCAGATCTGACGGTAATTTCGTGCTAATGCTCTGTCAGCGGACTTTAATCCGATGATCGTGAATCAGCCGTTTAATTCGCACGCATTTGCGTTTGCTTTCTAAAAACAACTGAGTTTGTGCCGTGCACGAAAATAAAGCAAGAGAAAACATCAGCAATGTAATCATGGATTAGAAGACTTTTAAATCCCCTATGACTATTTTCAATAATATTAATTAATATGTTCCTTCTACAATGGATTTAATTGATCCATTCCAAACGATATTTAAAAAAAATTACGTACGTATTGTGCTTGAGATATTATTTTATATAAATGATTTTAGAATTCTATAACAATGAAAAATTTACGTTATATATTTTTCATGAGTTTTAATTTGTATATTAATTTAACTTGTGTTGATTTTTTAACTTATCGTAAAAGTGTAAAATTTATTCAGAAAGATATGCATAATATTCTCAATTTTCTTTTACATGTAAATAAAAATATTTTTTTTTATTTCGTCTTTTTATTTTCCAAAAGTGCAGACTTCTTATGATTATTATTTAAGGATATATATGTAACATTTGATAAAAGAAACTGGAGAAAAACGTAAGCCATATCATCCGCATGTAGTTACTTGGCAAACAACGATCTCGATTATCTATTGAGAATGTGAAGGGGAATTTAATATGGGCTTTACATGACATCCACTCGTTCTTTTGCATTCTAAGCGCTCCATTCTTCTTTTTAATGCAGCTACATAATCTCTTTATACTATAATGTCCGCACATACATAACTTTATACGCACGCGCATAAGTCTTAATATTAGGAAAGTATAAACAGATGTAAAATTATACTTTTATACGATCTCATATTGCATTTCTCATCTCTGCATTTAAGCTTTTTCCCTGCGCAAATTATATTTATACTGCTTTACAAGTAGTATCTGTTTGTACATCTGTATGCTCTGTGAACGATGGTGCAATATGAAAGACTCATCACGAATAAAATCATGGAATATTACATCATAATCATATAAAAAGAATACAACTACAATTTATTACATAGTTCATTAGTTCAGACATCGAGATTAGTCGACTAATCGTTCTTCCCGAATTCATTGCTGATTTTTTTTGTGACAAAAACAGTATTAAAGACGTCACGTTTAAGTCACGTTAATTTTACATTGTAATCTTACATCGCGTTGTGTCTCTTTGAGCTTGTCAGGATTCGTTGAACAATTATACTGCTAGGGTGACAGAGCTTGCGCCATTCCACTACAAATAATAGTGATGTGTATAATCACGTTATTTAAATAAACATGAAAGAGCATTTCATATCATTAAAATTGTTATACCATGTTTCTCTCATGGCTGAGGCATTACCTCCTTGCTCCGAGCAAAAGTGCATTATATATCTGGCAAAGCATACTCCGAATGCTTGATGAATTCTTTGTGCAGCGAGCGATGTCTCGTACATAATGATGCGAATGCGCTCCGGAAAGCGTCGTTGATTTTAACATTTTAACAAGCATTTGTAGCAGCAAGATCGCCTTTCACGAATATCGCGGCAGAAATTGGTCGCCAAGTAAAGGTAGAAGATTTCGTCCCTTTTCATAGAATAAACACGCTATTTGTCCTTTTCGTCGGCGACAAAAGGGGGACCTGGCGTACCTTATGCAACTTATGCGTGCCCGTTGAAAGCCGCGATGATATAGATACAGATAAAGCAAGAAGCATCTCTGGAAGAAGTAGTCTGCAGGCATTTATCTTCCTGGATAAACGTGAACGAGGAAAACAAACGGTGACTTGTAACTATAACCCCGCTCGCTTCTTCCGCTAAATCGCGGTTGCTCGTCTTTTCCCCGCTTGCCACTATCCTATCAGTCCGATTGCAAGCCGCCTCTTTCTCTCAGTCGTCGCACCGTATCCTGGACGTTTGATAAGGAGGCCAAGGAAATTTCGTTCGACCTCGTTCAAACGAGATCTTCTCCATTTTTCCTCGGCCGGATCGGCCGCCGTGACGAATACCGCCTTTCATCGCGACTGGCGGAAATGGCGGCATGGAAAATCCGGCGTAAAGCTTTATGCGATTCCAGTGTCCTTCGGACAGTAAGAAGGGCGCGCGGGCGGTAAGATGAAAGGTGCCGCGGGTAAAGAATCGACGACACGTAAGAGGATAGCGTGAAATCGGACGCGAGTTGCAGCGCGCGAAGACGCTGGCTGCATGAGGTGAAGAGAGACGAGAAAAGGGTGACGGAAGATGTGTGACGGCGAGAAAATAATGGCACGGCGGAAATCGAGGAAGAGAGGACTGTACGAGGAGAGATCATCGCGCGAGAGAAATGAAATCCGGGTGAATGCGGAAAGATGAAGAGAAGTATTGTGGAGACGATCGAACGGGAATCGGCGAAAGAGAATTGAGAGGAGGAAGAAAAAGTAGCGAGCGGCATTCGGTGTGGTAGTATATCAGAAATTTATGAAGAGAAAGAGCGAGAAAGAGGGCGTAAAGTGATACAATCTGACGGAGGAAGTAGGGAGCCATAAATCCACGAGAGTTTTATGAATGGGCAAAAACGGTTATAGAGAGAAAGCTATTACACACACGAAGATTCAGAATTAGCACAGCGAAGTTATTTTTAGAAGCTTTTTTGCGACAGTACATGGGATGATCGCTCGAAATTGATCGCCGAACTTTGAAGGCTTACCCTAATCATTTCAAGGATTAAAGAAAAGAAAAGAGAAAACATACGATCATGGAATCGGAGGGACGTTCTACAACGGTAGAAAATAGATAATAAAATAAAAGCGTAATAAAAATCATACGCAGCTGGTAAAATACGCCGTTAAACTTTAACTATTCACTTCGCGGCTACAATCCTGTGATAAATATTATAAATTAATCTATAGAATATTACATACGGTGATATATACATATGCAACCGTTATTAAGCACATACAAATACATACAAATTCTCAATATTATTCAGCGCGTTTACAAAGCAGGCTGCATTGCTGCGTATAGATTTTTAGTAGGTAGGTAGGTATAATACTATTAAATGAGTGAACATATGCTCACAAGTGTTTACGAGCACCTGCAAAACCCGGGGCAAGGTGTATGCGTGCGTTCCATTTGTTCTACACACACGCACATGCGCGCACGTGAATAATTCGCTATTCGCGTGTAAAGTCATCGGCCTATTGGTAATATCGTTTGTTAGCGTAGTTTGATCATCGCGCGGCGATACACGCACATGCACACGCGCAATAAAAGCCATCAAAAACACCTCCTAGTTAAAACTGCATTGTTCAACTGCGAGATAAGCGATAGGAGTGAGATAGGTACGGTAATCGCGGTGAAAACAAGTGCGTGGACAATTTGAATATACTTAATTAAAGCCGGCAATTTTTTTGCGTTTTCGTAACGGCGCGGCGGCGCATCGCGGTAATAGTACAATACAATCTTCGTTGTTTTTTTTTCCGAAGAAATAATTCAGCGAAAGAGGCTAACGATTACGACCCGTAGTTTATACGGTGAGAATGACAGGAAGAAAGCAAAGAATGCCCAATATCGCGTGCTCACATACGATCGGCAGCTTATTTCCACATCACATGTCATTATCGGATGTAATAGATTTTATCATGAAACTTTCTGGCTCGATATGATTGCGTCAATTGTCGTGAACTTTTTGCACGATAAGTCATTTATGAGAGCGCGTGAGCGATATTTCGATTTTATTACTTGCATTCTGCATTTAAAGTCATAAAAATGTCTTCTCCTTATCAATAGATTTACATTATTGTAACTTTTCAAAGCTTTACTTTACATTGAAGTAGGCAAAATCATAACACACATAAGAATTTTATTCATTTTACATCTATTACTAAGAAATATCGTGTTTCCTGTGCAGAATTAATAATAAAATTATAAATCCATTTTACATAATGCCTTCCTCGTCATATGTATATTAATTATAACCAGACTGTCGTTGTACTACTTTGCAAGCAGTGACGAAACTTCGTAATCAGGAAGATGTTTACTCTCATAAAGAAATAATTAAAATGCAAATGCATGCTTGGAACTCACTGTCATAAAATATGAAAATAACTTTCGCGTACTTTAAGATGTTATGAAGCTATAACTCAATAAAAACTTCTTGTTCGGGAAATCAGAACCAAGGGAATAAATTTCAATTTGTTAATCGCTTAACTCTTTGCATAATTCTGTTTATAGAATAAAGTATCTGCGTTTTCTGAGCAATAAAGAGATGCACGAGTAGCAATTAAACCCTTCTACCTTTCTTAATTAATCATTTATAGGACGAGTTTTCTGTAGCGTTTTTCTTTTAAATCTGTCTACTGACGATATTTAAGTATACATGTATAGTGCTTACTAAATTAGATAATAAGCCATTTTGAAATAACAAAATAAAAATAAATTTTTACAATGTGTTATAAAATTTCGGAATTATACAAAGACAATATAAAACAAATGATTAAACATTGAGATCTGGGATTTTCCCAGTGCAGTATACATTGTGGCTATTTTTCGCGCTCGTAACTGAATCAAGTTCAACGGAAACGAGCGACATTTCGATTTTTCCCACTAGAATGTTCGCCGATAGCATGTGCTTGAAGAATATTACGCGATCGTGTACGCGAGAGAACGGTGATCTGGTTCGCTCTGACGCGGCATTGACGGTAAGCTGGCTGCTGGAAGGCCAGGTGACGGGACATACGACTCTCGACGACGCGATCTTCGGGGCTTTGAAGCTTCGGGGGCACGATCGAAAGCCATCATGTCTCCCACCGACTGCCTCAATGGCGTCGGATTGGATCAAAGAGGCTCGCTGGGAATAGGCATGTTTACGTAGTACATACGCTCGCGCATATACCAGCCCACGATATATTCGAGTAAACTGATCCACATCGATATCCGGCGATATTTAAGAAGCTTAAACGATATTGGTGTATTCTAGATCTCTTTCTCTTTCACTTCGTCTCTTTCTCTCTCTCTCTCTCGCTCATTTTTGCTTCGATCTGGACTACTCTTTTCCCCCTTGTATCTCTCCACAAACAGAATAAAAATTATGCCGGAATCTCTTTCAGCACGATATTTTCAACATTGTTTAAATACTACGTTGTTTAGATAATTTAATGTAACAGAGTACATGTAATAGTAAGAAAACTAATATATTTTGTGATTGTTTGTATGTATACATATACATATATATACATATATGTATATGTTATGTATATAAAATTTTTGTAGGAATAAAGTGGTACGATTTAGAATCCTGAATCTTTTTCTCTAATTTATCCCCTCTTTTTTTCTATCAATCTTCCTTTATTGAAAAAATTTATAGTGAAAATAATAGAAATTTTTTTGTTTTTTCCAGGTATGTACGGAACGAAGATTCGCACATGTACATATTCGTTAAATATGATGACCCTCTATCCTCTTCTGGTGAGAGATATATCAATTATTATCATCTACATTTATTTAGCGGCCTTAATTTATCATGCCTGTTGCTACTTATTCAGTATTTTTGCAAAAATGATTGCGAACAAAATGGAATCACTTATGGAATTAATGGACACTATTATAAAATAGGGAGATCATAGTCTAACCAAATCCAAAATGCCACAAGCAGTTTATGTAAAAATAAAAAATACACACGTGTATCATGGTGCTCTATTCATTTAAAATTTTAAAGCGACAGATTTGTAGAGAATAAAAGATGTGTAATAGAGTTTGATTAAAATTAAAATTAATAATAAAATTGCTATAAGTATAAACCTTATGACACCTCTGTGAATGTTGAGAATTTAGTTCAGCACGTTAAATTGACCTAGCAAAAGTGGATGGTAAAGTCTCCTTCCGCTGTATCATGCCACGAATATTTTTCAGGGCACCCAATCTTTTGAAGAATTTTCTTATTCTTCGGCAATATGTCGTAAAAATGTTCATAGAACGTCAAAAAATTCCCGCAGACTTGACATACAATAAGATACGAGAAAGCATATCAATCATAGAGTGAGAGACAAGTTTGACAACTACTGCCAGTCATTAGATGAAACAAAGTTTGACAACCACTGTCCCTGCGGCAAGCTCAACTGTCTTCCACAAGAAGTGTTTTACGAACCTTCATCAGCGTCGATATCGAACGCCAAGCATCGCCCGTAACACATATTGATTTTTCCTCCTATCTCGTAATCCTCCGGTACTTCCTCCTATCTATCTACTTCCCCGCCCGCGTGTTTTTCCCAGCGACTTCCGGCTGATTGCCGGTTTTCAATTCCGCGTCGCGTTTCCGTTCGCTTAATCGGTTTTAATTACGGTATTAGGTAGCTACGGTGGAGAACCGATCCTAGTTAGGCCGCCATTCATCGTACGATGCGGCGCACGAGCTGATTCTCGCTTCATTCTGTCGGGCATCCAGCAGTATTAGTTTTCACGTCTTGTCGATTCGTCGTTCGTCGAATTCGTTACGATTTCACGTACCCTATCCGTTGTGAACATTCAAATATCTATCTACGAAACTCGAAAGATAACTTCTTCTTCTTGAAAAATTCAGTTAAACTCGCGGAATAAAAATTCTTTTTAATTATGATATTGGTCGAATCATGGCAGAGAGAAAGAAAGAAAGAATGAAAGAGAGAGAGAGAGAGAGAGAGAAATGACAAAAAGATAAATCGAATTGTATAAAGCTTCCTTTTAAATATTATCAACCTTTCTCCATAAATTACTTGATTTAAAAGTTTGAAACAGTCGGATTATTTTATTACGCAAAAAAAATCCTCGTGACACAGGCAGATTCGTCGATATATGTATTTTAAAAAAACAATTTTTTCTGCTGTAATAAAAAAAGTGCCATACTTCTTATTTCACGAAAGCTATTTTTTGACGCAGTCGGACGGGCGTTTGATAAATGTTCTAAAATGTTTTATTAAAATTTTTTACGTTTATTTCTCTTTTATTCGTTTGGAACGAGCTATTCAGCCGTCATGCTCGATGCAGTAGGTATCTAATGATGACTTCATGATTCGGCCGCGATGAGTTAAATAGCAGACTAAATTTTTTGCTCGCTCAGTGCATCAACAACGCGAAGAGAAAGAACGAGCTGAATGCAATCAGGTTTTATTGTTTTTTTTTTTACTAATGCTGTTTGCACTAATGCTGTTTTCGCTGAATACACGCTATTTCCTACGCGAATTTTTTTCTATAATCATTTTACCGCACCGAATGTATTTTCTATGTATATTCATTCATGACACTGAGTAGTATAATTCTCTGAAATAATAAAATGAATTATTTCATTGAAGATAGCAGCTCGTACATTTCGATATTTCTCAGTGTACGAATTCGATGTATGTTCGGTATCTAACTTGAATTCGTACATACATTCGATGATTTCGGATTATTTAAATATTCCCAGTTATGTAAAATTTCAGAATATAAAATCGTTTTTAATTTTTTTATACGAATAATCGGAGTTATCGATACTTGAGTACACTTTCATGGAAGATATGAATATAAAGAATTTTCCTGTCACAGTAAAATTGCATTTGCTGTTGCATATTCTATGTGAAAGCGTTAAAATTTTATTATAACCAATTATTTAATATTGACGTGTAAAATCTGTTTTATTGAAGAATCTTGTTGGACAAACGTGCTAATAAAAATACAAATTTTCTACTAAGGAATATTTAATTTGCTTCTAAAGTAAAATATAATGTGTATTTAGAAAATATTATATTAAAATATTAATAAAAATATTATTAAAATTGTTACTACAGTGAGAATTATTATAACGAAATAATTTGCAGACAGAGCAAAATTATTTTTAGCAAATTTATTTAATAGTAACTAGTGAATAATGATATTTATAAGTAAACTTTTTCTCTGTACATTATACGTGTAATATGATAACGTCTCAATATTAATTAGTAGAACAATTTATCAAATTTGTGTGTTTTATTTTATTACATATTTTAGAATTATTCAACCATGTTGTGTAAACTACCTCATCCCGAAACCAAAGATCGAATTCCACATGGAATATCTCGTTATCATAAGCCATGCGAATTCGCAACGAGAAATATCAATTAATTGTGCTAACCGGCATGATGAAGTTTGCTTTTCGTGCTATTATTCGCGCGAGTAATCAATTCAATGTGTTTCTCTTTCACGATTAGCTTTCACAAACATTACTCTTATGTGAGATTAGAACAATCATAATACAATGTATTTGGGGTTAGTGTACGACAACGTAATCGACCTCCGTTTTATAAATATTAGCGTCTTGAAAGTTATATGGCAATGCCAAACCATTTTTCTGTGTTCGTGCTCGGACAGGAAACATTATTGGCAGGCCTTTTCGCTTTCTCTCTCTCTCTCTCCTCTCTTTTTCTCCCTCTTCCACCCTCCCTCTTTTTCTCTCCGCCTCTAAAAATCGGTCACATCACAAATCGCGCCTGCCTGGCGTAACACTTTTGATAAAAAAAAAAGGTAAATGGAGAACTGCCAGTGCATACGACGATTTTTGTCCAGCGCGGAATGCCTGCACAGTGTTAGCACGGTGTGAAAATATGTTTTTCATGATACTGTAGCGGTTTGTTTTTGAGCTGGGACGTGCAGAGAGAAATAGACCGTACTTTTGCTTAAAAAAATATAACGGAATTGATTATAATGCTACTTTATTCAACATATTACATTACAAATAAATACAATAAACCTCCATATAATACAGATTCGTATAACACGACGGAAAAACTTTAATATTTGTTTGTTTTAAAGCAAAATAAAACATATTTTATATATAATATTTAATACTGCTTTTTAATATTCATTTTACATTTTTTCTAATAAACCCTTACATCTTTTATAAATGTACGTGTTGCTATAATATATAATCCATATATGTATAATCAATATGACTCGTATAACATGAATTCATGTAACACGGAACGCATCCCCCGTGTTATACGGAGGTCTATTGTACATTATTGCTATACTGTTACGACCTGCAGTTATAATACATTGCCCTGTTATGTAATACACAATGGTCCATAGTTGTTCTTTTTCAATCCCATTACTATTTATTGCTTACTGTTCTATCTAAATAGAAAAAAATATAAATTGCTATATATTTCTTAAATATTATAAATAATATTATAAATAATATATTTCTAAATATTATAAATCATGTAATCAAGTAATCAAGTAATGTCACTAATATGTGCTTTGTATCTATGTGCGTAAACTTGCGGGATAGATAAGCTTTATATATAATTCTTTATGTATAAGAACTGCATTTCGTTTTTTTTTCCCGATCAATGTGATCCAGTGGCAAAACAAATTAGCTGTGGCATTCGCATTACATCTAGGTTTCGATGTTACGCGTAAACAGAACTATTAATGTGTCTCGCGTAAAATCTCGTTACTCAGCAACTTTCGTCCGGTATATAGCAATGAATTAGATTGCCTGTACTTCGTTAGCAGTTCGCAAAATTGCATTTTTGTAGATGATATACATCGCACGTCGGACGTCGTTGTCCGATCTGAATCGATCTGTCACGGCCAAAGCGCAGGCTTTTCTGTTTAATACGCGAGATTGACCGAAATACTTTACTGGTGCTCAAAATAATTAGTATTTTAATTCGATTTCTGAACTGTAGCTATACGGATTTGGCATTGAGAAACGTCACAACAAGCATGTTTTTTGCAATGAGCTTTCCATGTAAATGCCATTTTGCTAAAATGGAAAAATCCAGAGATCTTATTGCAAAAATATGTTTAAAAAAAGTGATTTCAAATATTTTCGAATTTTTTAATCTCGGCAGACAATATTTGTTCGTACAATAATTGTTCGTGAATATTCACCCTTACACTGACGTGCAGTAGTTAAATTTTTCTACCAATGCAACACATTTTTACAATATGTGATGTGATTAAGTAAGAAAAATTTATACTCGTAAATAACGTGTTTCAATTAAAGATATGGCCAATAACCGACGAGAGTGACCCCAACTTAGTCAAATTTTATTACATCACGACCAAGGAAAGCGATACCTTGTCGACATTCCCCAATAGTGCCAGGAATCGATAATGGCCAAATTCGAGGGGTCGTTATCGATTCCTAACGCTGACAAAGTATCACACTTTATCCGCCCTTAGCGCTCCTTCTGAGACTCGAGAGTCCTCGTTGATCCAGCCCAGCGAAGCGAAACGCGCAGTGACTTTCCGCAGCTGGATGCATTATCGTACCCTCCCCCGGCTACCTAAAGCCATGCGTGGAACGATATTGACGGTAACTTTTCCCCAGCGTCCGCAAAACTTTTGGCCTGCGTGGCTTGAAAACTTTTTCATGGCGGCTATCTTGTGAAGGCTCGAGAAAGAAAGTATCTCGTCCCGATCTTCTCTAGGAGAAGACTTCACGCCTGCGGGACGAGACTGAGCTCTAGCGTATAGGAAATCCATTAAGGGTTGCAGTCATTTTCGTCCGCTCGTCGATCATCTGGAAAACGGTCCGCCGTCGTCTTAAGGGCAGATTATAGGCACGATTAATAACGGCGATTAATAACAATAAAGATCGCTGATGAACACACTATGTTACTCCAAAATGAACTATGAATGTGTGCTACCTACTTTAGATAAATTATATACATTTTTGGGAATTGCTAAATAAATAAAACACGAAAGAAAGAAAGAAAGAACTGTCAGCATATTTATCTTATAATTAACATAATGCAAACGTAACAACTTCTATAATTTGTAATTCATAAATTTTGACTAAAACTTCTTAAAAATTATGACTATTGACACTATTAAATTTGACATATAAAAATGTGTCACGCGTAACTACTTAAAAAAGTAATACGACATATATAATTGTTATAACAAACAAATTTATCAAAATGCCATTAATTAAAATTTTCAATTGCGCTTAAAGCTCCAGAATTACGCTCCAATAGAATTCGGCTTACAATTAATGGAATCAGTTCTCTCTGTAAGAACCGTCATAGATAATATTCTCACCGAGGCCGTAACTAAAAATCAATCGAGTTTCGCACGCCGCGACGTGTCTCTTTTTTTATTAAAAAATTTAGGACAACGAAGTAGCACAATCGATCGCGTTACATCATTTCCGTCATCATTTTATTCGGCGGCAGAGTATGCGGAATGCGTCGTATCACGTTACCAATTTTCACCGTGTGCCATTCGACCGCACAAAATAACGGCAGATCTCCCTCTGAATTTAAAGCACACTGCGGGTTCCCGCATTATATATGAAAGAGACGAGCGACGAATTGGTCTGACAGATTAGTTTCGCAAAAATAAATACGATACCAAGATACGTGGTGTAGGTAACGCGCGTCGTCCAGCACCCGTCACGGAGCGAGTAACGGCGGATAAAATTGCGACGATAGAAAAGAGATCGGGGGTAAAGATGGTTAGATAGCGGAATCCCACTATCCTGCTATCCGCCGCCGTCGAATGGGTGGTAAACGAAAGAGTCTGAAATAGCGAACAATCGAACAAAAGATAAGTGTCTATAAAATCGGACGGTGTTTGGACCAAACTGGAAAAGACATAAAATTGTAATGAGTAGAAGTTCAAATTTATATTTGAACTATCTACAAAGAGACAGAAAAGAAGAGACTCGAGAGCAACAAGCAGAATAGATTGTAATTTGTTTGTTTTGGAATAAAAGTTTCCGTTGCCACTTTGTGTTTTATTAAATTATTGTACGCTAAAAGTATTTGCAATATATTTGTTAATAACGTGCATTCCAGTAACTTTAGAAGATAATATTTATAAAGAGGAATCATATTTGTCACGTAAAATAATATTGTTTTACAAATATATTGAAGAAAATCGAGAAAGAAGGGAGTTTGTCAGCGGAGGATATACGGATATAGATCTATTACATATCTTACTTTCCATAAAGAGCGAAAGAAAGCAAACGCGGAAGCTACACAATACGATTCTCATGCATATGCATCGCGCCAGTTTTGGCACCCGCGTTACGTTCAATTATTCATCGGTGCCTCTTTTCCGAGCCTCTGGTACAAGTCAAATTCTAAGTAAATTCCGTAACCATTATATCGCTGTCAATTTCCAACTTTTAACAGTGCGGCAATAGGAGAGGCCTGATTCGAATAATGTTCCGACGTTGCGAGTTACTTGGTAACGACGTGTATTTTCATCTCTATTTAGTGCCGAATTTAGCTAAATGCGGTTTGCTGAATCTACCTTTGATTTAGTTTAATACGAAAATAGCGTTTTGCCGCTAACAGCAGACAGGCGCGTTTAGCAGTAAACGCGCGATGGAATGACGTCGAAATGTTACGTTATTCGAACGAAACTGATTCGCAGAGCTCTGATTTCACGAGCGACGAGATGGCTATCTTTGCGCGAGGATACTCGAGCGGAGAACCGGCGAGAAATCGAAGGAAGAGACAAACGGACGATTTTTCCGTTGGCTGACCCACGCCGCGCCCGTTGCACGAAAGACTTTCGAAGAGTTCGCCGTTCCGCGAAAGTATGAAGGTATTCCCCAGCGAGTAATTTCATTTATCATATGGGACATCGTCGTGCACGGCGATTATAGGCGGCTCGGATTACACGGCGTGCCGACGAAGAATCGTGGGACTTCTTGCGAGAAGTTGAACGTCATAATTCTCCGCGGTCTCGAACGCTTTTGTGCGAAATATTAGCCAAGAAAGCAACGTTCTAAGAGGTGGCCGCGCTGTTGCGAGGAACGACGAGAAAATCGTTTTTACGATCGAGAGTTGTATCACATTCGCGCGCGCGGAGCGGAGCGCGAAGGCGAAACAGCAAAAAGATGGCGGAACTTTTCTCCGCTGTCACCGCCGTACGTCAGGAACCATAAATTACGCGTGACCTCTTTGCGAATTCTCGGTGACATCCTCCTATACGCTACCTCAATGGTTTCGTCGAATTCTTTCGCCCGCCGGCCAGTTATAACTCGAAACTTCACATCGTTCAAGTGCACCTGCAACGTACTTTCATTGATACGCGTATATTTCACTCATGCATCTTTCAAAAGTATCATTCGTATGTTAATATAAAATTATCGTTAAAATACATTAGTGAAAATGTAGCATATATTTTATACATTGATTAATTCTCATTAAAAAGTTTCTCAGACGTTCCTTGTTATTAAACGATTTTAATGTATGTATTTTAGACGATAAAAATAATGAAAGATAATAAGCACAGCGTTATACATCCTTCGTGTAATTATCTGCGCGAAAAAATAAAGATTTATAATATTATTTATGTACCGTAAAGTCTGCTTGTAGCAGAAGAGATAGAAAGAAAAACCCGTTAATGAATCAAAATCCTCCTGTTTGATATCCTTATTTAAAAAAGTTTTATTTAAAAAATAACATTTATATTAAGCATATATGGAGAAATATGTGAAATTTATCGCATATGTAAAATTTATCAGCAGAAATATCTCGACGTTATATAAAGCACACACGTGTGAACTTAAATTCACATATTTTTTTGCACCTAATAATAATCTACTTAATATTTGCATGATGTAAGTTTAATCTAATAATACATTAATTTAAAGGTCAATCATATCATATATTTATATAATACAATTTTAACAAGAGTAAATTTAACTGTATTTGGATTAATTTGAGAATATATAAAATAAAATAAATTCACTTTACATATTCTTTTACTTTAATATTTTTTAATTACATACGCAAAACATTCTACTCAATTTACCAAAAAACACGAGTAAAAAAACTTATTAAAAATTGTTACAGCTCCTTCAATATCTATACAATTCTTATTGTTTTTGTTTACTGTACATGGAATTACAAAACACCAATATTAAAATCTGATTACTTATGAATCAGGCTTTACAACTAATGTCGAAATTGTGAATATATTCAGCTTTCGACCAAGCTCTCTCTTCGCAAGATAAACTCGCCGCGTTAGTACGTTATTTTTTCCCTTTTTACTCCCCTATAAAACGGAGTTTGTCGCAGATACGAATACGAAAAGGCTTTCCCAATCTCTTCGCGATTCCTGTGCGACTTCGATATATACAATTCCCTTTCTTCCCTCCGATATATAAGCAACCGTTTATTTTTTTATCTCCTCAGCAGTTTCGTTCGTTAATAGCTGCCAGTTTTGCATTACGTGTTCTCATTGATTGTACTTCACATGCATTATATCCCACTCCATATTTTCACAAGCACGTGGAAGAATGTCTGTGAGAAATACTCGCACAATATTCCCCAGCTCCGCGTGACGTAAATTTCAATACGATCTCTTTATCCTCTTTTAACGTCGATATTAGTTACCATGTCGACATCGTTATATAAACTCGATTAAGGAAATATTTCGCGTGCATCCAATTCTTCGCTTAAAATAATTATCGATTTACATGTAGCAGCTCAAACAGGAGTATTTCATGCTGGACTAAGCTTTCAGTCCGTTGTTATAACAGCTTAACAAATGAATACTTCTGTTTGATGCGTGGCACAGCCGCGCTTTAATAATCCACGTAATGGTAGCTCATCCTGCGTCTCTCTCATCTTCTCGTCCTCGTATCTTTCAGAAGATATATCCTGTGAAAGGCGCGTTTATTTAAACCTGTCTTACCATTTCACTCTAACGCGCCGGGAATCGCCGTGAAACAGTTTCCGTATCGATTTCTGGCAAAAACTTCTTCCGCGCCGGCTCTTCGAAGGATACCAGGCTGCGCCAAATCTAATCTCGGCTGCCAGCAGCGGCTATTCGGTCGGAGATCCTCAAGTCGCCCTGGCGGACTATTCCTGCGGCAGGAATGCGAGTGGCTATACCGGACGGAGAGTAACGTACGTGAAATGCCTGGTAATTCGGTAACTAATTGGCACCGCGACGCCAGCTAATTTTATGCAAATCAGATTTCGCTATCAAGAACGCGTGTACATGAGTGTACAGCGCTTGCTTCTTTCTATGGAATTTGTTTCTCGATGCGCGCTCTGCGGCGTTCCTCCTCTTTTAATAATAATAAATTTAAGTCCCTCTTTTTCCTCTCCCTTTTTCTCCTTTTTTCGTCTTGGTCATATTGTACGGTTATCCATCTTATTTTTTTATCTGCTTTCTTTATGTTACGTGTTCTGGGAGAGCTTACCTCCTAGGATATGAAATAAATCCCTGTTCTGCTCTCTACCTCTCT
The DNA here is from genome assembly GCF_030848805.1 of Temnothorax longispinosus. NCBI lineage: Eukaryota > Metazoa > Arthropoda > Insecta > Hymenoptera > Formicidae > Temnothorax > Temnothorax longispinosus. Next base: position 5,346,120 of record NC_092362.1, on the reverse strand, counting down.
TTCACTCTCCTCTGTGCAAAAGCTGGTTCGATGAGAGAGGATCCGACCGACGGTCTTCCGCCGCCGACACAATTCGACGCGGATGCCTAAAGTGGAAATATTCGTGATAGATCGCCACTTCCGCGTTCGCGTTCCTTAATGCGTTGCTGGTGATCAGTAATTGTAACGACAGAACACTAAATAACGTAATCATAATTATGTAAAAAAATATTTTTTTATACCCTTATACATATTGCACATTTATGCCACCATTCCTGTGCTTTACCAACTTATTATTTCGAAAGAATTTAATAATATGCTTATAGGCTGCCTGTTAGATACAGAAAGATTGGTCATAATTTATTATCGCGGATAGATATGATGTCCTGTTTTAAATCGAGAGTTAGGTACTGGTTTAACAGAATTTCACAATATTAGATTATTATACAGTTATTATCATAACTGTAAAATATGTTGGTTGCACGTATAGAACATAATGTATGTGCGGCGTTATTCGCTTTAAAACCAAGAATTATCAGCAAAGCCCAGGTTGACAGATTATTTTACCGATCTATATGAACTTAAGTGCTTTCACGTCGTTCACCGTCAGTGGAATGACTGATCGCGGAACAGTCCGCTAAGCGAAAAACAAAGTATGCGAATTTTTACTTGCATTTCTCATTAATTTTATCATTAAGTTGCTTGTTATGAATTAAATAATGTCGTATATTCCTTGAAACTAAATCATTATTTTATAGTATTCTGTTTTAATTGGGTGATACTACATATCCGTAATATTTGATTGCATTTTTGCAGATAATGATTAAAAGAAAGGTAAAATACATTAACCAACTTAGAAATATATAATTCAACTAGAGACAATTAACACAGTTGACATAATGAGAAAATGTAAGAAAAATATATAATTGATAGTATATAAATAACTTAATGTTAAATCGTCATTTCTTAATATGTACTGATAGTGGATACAGATTTAGTATCGCAGGATAAAGAGAGATATAAGCTTGAATCCTACGGTATCTATAGCTTACAATGTGGGATTTAGATAATCTATGCAATTAAAAATGGGGCAGAGAGAACAAGGAGACAGGAAGGAAAGAGGCGGTAGAATATCGGAATAGAATGCTCGGATCCGATCGAATAAATCGAATGACCCTCTTAGGTGGATACAGAGAATCGGCTTAACGGTGGATCAGGTAGGAATATATTCTTAATCGCAGACGAGGTAACCCATTCCTTGACAGGTGAAACAAGGGACTACTAAAACTGCACGTTTTAGATTATCAGCTTAGTAGAAAGTATCTGCGACATAAATAGAGCTCAACACCGCGATACATTAGGCTTACTTCAATGTCGTACTTAACACGTAAGGCACAAATAATTTTAAAAATCGTGGAAGAAACGATAATAATATTAAGAAAACATAAGAGATGTAAAAAGTGATGATCATAACAGTAATGTATATAATAAAAGAATATGAATACAATAACGAAAATAAAAACTGTTATGATATCTCGGGAAGTGAAAGTAAAAATATATGAAGCAAAGTAAGATTAAAGAAATTCATTGTCAAAGAGAAATCGACTTGCCGTACACGCTAAGAAACCTACTAAAAGCAAATATATAGCGATTCTCGTATAGTTTGTACAAGCGAAATGTATCACAATATTCGTGGCTGTATCCCTAATCGTAACTTTCCGAAAAGGTATCATTGAAATATGGCACGGGGAAAGGGCCAAAGAAAGCGTCTGCAGGCTGTGATTTGCGAAGGGACGGAAAGTCTGGGAAATGGACGCGAGGGGGATGCGAGCGAGTCTCGCTTGGGTGGGATGTCGCGGGTGCTGGGCTGTCCTTGGTCAGAAGGGGACGTTGCGAAAAATACGAGCGAGGATTCTAAGGCGGGCGGTAACTTGCGGCTGAAAACTCCATTATCGTCGCGTGAACTGAATAACAATGTCCGCGTTGTACCCCGGGGGAGGGGCATGGCAAGTGTCGACGAGAGACGGTGACAGATGTGTGCGCATTTTTAAGTAGATCAGCTACGCTTAATGGCGAATTAAACGGGTAGCAATTAAGGTTCGCCGGGGAGGGGGACGAGGGCGTGAGAGATCGCCGGTCCCGATTTCAATCGTAATCGACGATCGTACCGACTCGTGCGCGAACATGTAAGAGGGATTAACGCTCGCGATTCGGTCCACGAATCCCTGAATAACGAACAGCGAATAACGATTTCACCGTATGGCGGGGCGAATACGAAAGTTCGAGTGGATTTGCCGATGGATTAATATCGTCGCTCAGCGATGTCTGATCAAAACGGACGTGCTTAGTATGAAGTATTAACTTAACTTTCTACAACCGTATGAAAGAATACGTTGCGACTTTAACTTGTTGCATTTCTACGTCAAATGTCCCAAAGAAGAATTGTTGACGTTTCGTACATCATAATGCGTTCAATAATAATATATTCTTTACACAGTTTAAAATTTTAAATTATTTTAAATTTACAGCATTTTTTAGTTGATAACTTAAATTGATTATGCTTGTTAATTACTGCAATGTTGAATAAAATTTTATTAATATACCACAGTAAAAGGTAAAGAAATTTTAGATTTTAATGAAGATGCTCCCTCATTTAGAGAACATTTATACACGGTAAGAAATAGAGAGGACAAAAAAACCTCCATTTCAATTTCCGCGTCATCACCGTGGCTAAAATAATTGCTACGGAATCAGCTGGAAAATGATAGAAACGTAGTAACGTGAAATAATATATAAAAGAGGAATAGGGACTCGCGAGAGATCCTGTATAGAAACACGGAGGAGAGAAGAGAAAAAAAAGGAAAAGAATAATGAGCGAGAAGAGAAAGAGCAAGACGGAATAAACCGAGCTAAAAGGTATTCGTTACGACTTCTGACAAAGCCGTAAGAAGAGGAAAAAAATCGGTAGCTAAGAAGCAGATGGATGGAAAGAAGACGTGTTACGCAAATAGGCTCAAGAAAAAAGGGAACGAGAGAGAGAGAGAGAGAAAGAGGAAAAAAGAGAGAAAGATTGAGGGAGAGTAAGTCATAATTGCGTTCACAAGGAACTCTAGAGACCAGAAACGAAGCCGAAAGCGAATCGATCGGCGCGTTCAATTCCCTCCCTTCTCCGCCCGACTTTTTCATCGTCCATCACTCCCAGCTCTTTTTCCCTCTCTTTCCGTCCTCCCTCTCTCTGTTCCTTTCTCACCCTTTGCCTTTTTTCGCGACTGTGGTGTCCTTACTTTTGCCGGAATGCATTCGCGTAAAGAGGACCGGGCGGCGCTGCGCCCCGCACTTTGCAAACTCGTTTCGTAACTGCAACATGCAAGCCGCATTAAACTGATTGCGATTTACGGCTACGCGCCGTCGGCCCTGTTGCGCCACATTATACTGCGCCACAGAGGAATTTACCAGCATTGCTGTCGTTAACTTTGCAGCAACGGCGTGAGGCTGAAAGAGGCCTCAGAATTTCCGCGTATCGGCGTTCAGAATCCTTAGAATGTATAGAAGCGCCCCGAGAAATAACGAATGCGCGAAATCTTATAGCGATCTCGAGTAATTAAGAATTGGAAATAAAAAAAATTTATGCAAATTAAATTTGAGAACAAATAATGGAGAGTCTTCAGTTAATTTTGAGTGAATTTTATTTTAGCTCTTCTTATTTAAAATTTAATTAGAAATAACATTAAAGATTGGAGAAATATGATAAATATCTTTATCATTTACGTTAAGGAAGAGTATTGAACATACTCAAAATAATTGCAGCGATACAAATTACGTGGCTTTGGAGCAAAGTAACAGAGTAACAAGAGTTGGCAAGAAATGTCGGCAAATATACAGATTCGCAATGCTTTCTGTGAGCTGCGGAGTAATTGATAAGGAATTTGGCCAGGGTGCATCTCTCTAGGGAAATTAACGATAAGCCATCAAACTTCCGCTGATGTGAGCCAAGTTTCGTAGAATGAGACGACGCTGAGTCGCACTTCTTTAATTATTTCTTAAATGGCTGATACGTGAAACGTTAATTAAAATGCCTTGCATTTAAATGGCACTTGGTGATAAATCGAGCAACTTGATTAATGTTTAATATAAAGAATTTTTATGAGATTAGTACACACCAGGCTTTAAACGTATTTTAATTATTCGATGTTCTCCAAATAAGATACGTTAGCAAAAAATTAAATTGTGCAAATAAGTACAATATGATTAATTGATTCATTCATATTCTTCTTATCATTAATATTCATTAATGATTTTTCTCATTATTAATTTTATAGCTATTCATTGCTCATTAACAACGACGACGATTGATTAACACGTGATGTGATCAACAAGAGCACGCCTCGAGGAGAAATGATCGCGCTAACGAGGACGGCGATGATGTAAATCGCATTAGCTGGTTAATATATTGAGGGGTGCTAATAATGGGATTTAAGAGGAGTGAAGCATCAATCGATACGCAATTTTCTTCATACTTTATAACGACACCGGCATACTCATTTCCAACTAACGATGACGGATGTAATGTTATAAATTTTGCGTCAATTATTTACAACAAATAATTTTATATACAATATATTATGATATATGAGGCTATATATCATAATAGTAATTACATTTTTCACGCGTTACCTATTATATGTCCCGGTGGGTATCTATGCTTTACACAATCATATTTTTAAATTTTGTTGTTGAAGGAAAATAAATCATTGTCTATGACGTTTATTAATATAAATACCAGAAGAGAGAGATATATATTATGAAAACGTCAAACGTAAAAGTTCCATTACTTTATAGAAGTTGGCTATCGCTAGATCTTGCATAGATAGAATGTCCGAGAGAGATTTATTTAGATAAATAGATTGTGTCGTGATAGAAATTTTTCAATAACTTTACCGCTATTCAATAGCGTGTATACTCTATCGCTTAGTGGCGAGCACTTGTCCGTGCACATACAAAACGAGTATATATACGGGTATTCAACCATAATCTCTCTATTGCCGTTCCCTCCAAGGCTAGTCGCAAGACGCTGGCTTATCACACGTAAGCGAGTGTACCGCGCTGATAGGATCTCCCGAATATATATACAAGTTGCTCGAAGAAAAACACGTTTGCAAGTAACAAGTCTATATTTTTACGGCATAAGAAAACAATTTTTTCTTTGTACATACAACGTAATATCAGCTTTCTGATTATTGCGGCGAATAAAGAGCGTCGCCTGTTCAGTTTAAATACATCGTTTTCTGATACCCATATGGAAATTCTAACAATAATCAATTCTTTAAAAAAACAGGAATTTTGTGCTTGACGTTTCTATCTATATCTCTTTATTTATAAATATGGATAGATATTGATATATAGACAACATAAACATCGGTAAATATTACAGACAATATTTATTTTCTTTCAATAATAAAATTTAAAGTATATAGTAATGTAAAATAAAAATATAATATTTTAAAAAATATATCAAAATATGTAATAAATGTGCGTTATCTATCGTCATTTATCATAAAATTGTATTCAACGTTAAAAATTCATCGAACTGAATAAAAAATATTTAATTAATGTAGAATTAAGGTAGAAAAATGCATAAATATATGAATGTTTAACATTTTTTAAAATTTTCAATATATTTATATATAATAAATATTAAATGTATATTAAATAAAAAATAAAAAAACGTTGAACAATAATATACACCTTTCTTTAATATCCATTTGTGCATCATTGTGATGTAAAATTATGTCTAAAATGATATAGAGTCTGGTGGGATTTTTCCCTGCTACTTTCACGACCCTGTGCCAACAAAATTTGCTGTGAAAATCGGGGTTACCAGGAAAGATTATTATCTTTTCGCACACTATATAGGTGTTCTCTTTTATAATACGAAAACTGTCGTATAATGACCAAACTAAAAAAAAAGTCAAATTGACTTTGTATCTTCTAAAACTTGTTTGCAATAAACGATACTTGCAACGTCCGGTTTTTCAGTTTTTGAATATTCTCAGATACTTCTCTTTTTTTTTCTCTTTCCCTGTCTCATTTTTAGCTCTCTCGAATTTCCCAGTTGAATGGAAAAACGAAAACTTGTACTTTGTATTGTGAAACTGTCGCGTATCACGCATACAAGAGAGTTACATTCACTACGGCCTTAAAATTAGCTCGCGGAGTAACTCGCGTGCGTCATGTGATTCGAGCTCGCGAATCGCATTACATACTCATTCCTTTTTCCAATTTGTGCGCGCGGGTACTCGCGCGCAACACAAGCTCCACTCAAAAATTAGTTTTCTGTCCTGCAAAACGAAGTTAAAAAAAAATGTCAGCGAAAGAAACGTCACACCCGGGTGGCAGAAATCTGGAAATCCTAATTTCGCGCTTGTCGCACGCGCGCACGTATCTTCGCCAGGCCGCTCGAGCACGTTCGCTAATTAGCGCGATGCATGAATCGTTAGGTACCGCCGGCTGCCGCGCTCTATCCTCCTATTGCCCGACACGCAATCACAATTGCGATGCGATGCGGCATTTAACGGAGCGGAGCCAGGTAATGTGGCGCGCGCTCAGGTGCATCCGCAACCCTCGAAACTCAACGCAACTCGTACGCTACGCCGACCACCGCGCGCCGCGCCGCGCCGGCGTGGCCTGTGTGATAAATGGCGATCAGATCTTGAACGTCTCTCCCTGGTAGGCGTACGCGCTGGCGTGCACTCACGTAAATCCCATTATGGAAGTACCGAATCGATCCCTCTGATAAACTTCTGTAAAATCGGTGCGAGTGCGCGAGATCGAGGAGGAGCGCCGAACTTCACCGGTCAGATGGAAAACGAGTGAAACGTGATTTCAAACTGCGATTCCCATTACATTCTCTTGATATACCTTTAATTTGTTGTTTGCACAGGATGATTTTGCAGAACGCAAAAGCATATAAAATGAAGCCACACAAATGAAGAATAAATATCCGGTTAACATAACATTCACTTCACGAAGCAAACTGCGTCATAAATACAAGCAACTGCGTCATTTATTTTATTCGTGGTAGCTAACAGTATATGACGACTGTAATATATCTGATATCTTGATAAACAATTTTAATTGTAGTATTCACTTACTTTGCCAGGAGCATTGTGTGCTCAACGTTCCTAACGTTGACCGCAACATTTCAATGAACATAATGTAATTTTGCTATTTAATGAATTTACTTTTCTAATTGAAATATATTTTGTCTTTATACGAACAAAACTCCACATGTCGAGAAATTTTACGTGGCAATACTATCGGTTGTTATAAAGCGCAATAATTTCGAGAAACCGCATTAGAATTATTCTAATTATGAAAAAAGTTGAAAAAAATTTGTGGCATATCTATTTTTATTCAGTTTCATCGACAATAGAGGCGCGAGATCAGGTAGCGGTAGCTTCACTGCCGATGCAGGATTAACAGCGTACATACGGGGATGCGCAGGCAGCTGCGTGTGACGCGTGATTGATCGAGAATGTGTCAACTTCACGTTACAGTACGACGCGTCAACACCTCGGCCCTACTATTACGAGCTCGACATAATAGAATTATAGTCGACATCCGAGCGAGCTGACGGCGCGGAAGCGACGATGAACGCGGCAATCGGTAGTCGCGAGAAGAGGAGATTCGTTTTAAGGAGGCTGAGGCCCCGCGTTTTTTTAAGCCCCCAGCAAACAGTAACTAATCAAGCAATATTTGCGTCAATGTTACTGTTAGTTGGTATTTGCTGGGCCATTACTTAGGCCGGTATTCATAGTCGGTCTTTATTTCAAGACTGTCTTAAGTAATGTCTTAAGATGCTAATACGGCTCTGTGATTGGTTAATGACATCTTAAGATTGTACTTAGGACGATCTTAATTAAATATAAGAACTGACTATGAATACCGGCCTTTGACTCATTGTCAGATCTCATCTTCAAGATTAATTTAATTGTGGTAGATAAGAATGGAAGTAATTAGAATACAATTTTATCCTCAGATATAGATCTCAGATTCAAAATACAATCGAAAACGGAGTCGAGAGATAAAATAGTTCTGTAAAAGCTGACTTGAGATTTAAAAATAGGCCTAATCACATATAAAATTTTATATTAAATTTCATATATTTGAGAAATTAATTTATAATTACGTTAGTAGTAACTGCGTTAGTAGGTAATATTAATTTGAAAAATCCTGTAATATCATGTATGATCTTTAGTTTTACTGTGCTTTTACATGGCTTCACTTAGAGAGATTGCTTTCATAAGTGCATATGGTATTATAGACGCTTTTACGTTCGCAATAATCCTGTTAAATAAGCTAAATATTTGCACAGCTATTGTTACACCATGAAGCAAATATTGTAAGAGCTGCTACATAAAATTATGACGGTGTTTACTTAGATTCTATTAGAAATACGTCGCTTCAGTTTCAGATTATAAATAGCTTGACTTACAATTAGTTCGATTGGTTCTCTTGAAAATAGAAACTTCAATTTTACATTTCTATAAATTCATGAGAAAATAATTACTAACTATCTAATAATTACTAATCTAATCTAATACATACTAATTATAATCTGTTTATTCAATTAATTACTATTCACATAATTTATTTAGCTGTAAGGAGACTATAATTACATTATTATTAAAAATATTATACAAATTATTAATAATAATAAACTATTTATCCATAATAATTATTCACTTAATTACTTCGAAAAGGAGTAAACTTTTCTTATCAAAATAATTTTATATTATTATACCATTTTTCTCAAGCAACGTTATGCTGTAGAATACTAAATACAATAATTTTATTCATATTTAGAGATATTGTTAGTAGTATTGTTAGTAATATTAAAGAATCCAGATAAATTTTTATGTGTATATATTTTGATTTTGAGAAAAATATATATACTACAAATATAATTTTCAAGTTACTTTTTTATTGGGCTGCTTTTATTAGGCCCTCACCCCCAAAAAACTAATCTACCAGCCCAATCTGTATCAGTGTAATAATATGATATTGTGCTTATTAAAAGATATAAATTTAAAATATAAAATTTAGTAAATGTATACATTGGCTCGTAAGTGTATACATTTACTGATTTCACGCTTTTACTGCGATATATATATATCGTTTATCTCCAAAATACATTAAACTTTAACATATAACGCATATAAAATGGACGTGATAGATAGCTCTCGGTTAAATAGAGCGTGATGGAAGCGTCGAAAGTTCCGATGCTGGCTGATGTTTTGCACAGCCATTGCAGTTGGCGAATGGGTCAATGTGATGCGTCGCTGATCCCTGATCGTCCGTTTCGCATAAGTTACACGACGAAAATCATGATCTTTCGGTACATTTATGGCTCCGGTAATTTAGTTGCGGTATATAGGATTAATCCTATCAGTGCAGAGCAATGTTTTCGTGTACTCTACAGAGCAATGTTTTTCATGCACGCGTTTTTAAAACCCCTGAACTATTTTGCGAAAATGGCATATTTACTTAATGTAGATACCGATAACGTTTTTCGTTGCTGTAAATAAATAGAAAATTGCAAGACTGCTATGTTCCACAACGATATCAAACGTAAATGCATATATAGCTATATATGCATGGTGCGCATTATTGAAGTAACGGAAGACTTAATGGGGTAATTTATCTCACTTACTAACGTATCCTCTTGCATGCATTAAGTCCAAGTTAATAGAAATGCGAAAAATAGGAAAGGGCGACGAAAGCACGGAAAGAAGAATAGAGGGTGAGAGGGGACGGGAGCATGGGGATTGCTTTTATGACACAAGTTCGCCCATGAATAAAATATCAAGGAACTTTTGCGGCAGTCACCCAGCTAACCGACTTCCCTGTCCCCGGCATATGCGGAGTTATCGTGCTAGGCACAACTTATCGATGAGTATTCCGCGAGGATTCCCACTGATATCGCGATGTGTCGGTATTCGAAAACGTGCGCGGATATAAAAAGTGAATGCCGTTTACCATATAATGGCATCGCGTGACATTAACGAATGCACGCTTGTTACGATTGTTTCATCCTATTATGGTAATCTGACATAACTTCCATCGTTAGTCATAAATGCTTTCCGACTTTACTACTGTCTCGATATATATGTTTCCCAATCGAACAAAGCTTATATACAGTGTCAGAAGTAACATGCATCAAGCTCGAATAATCTTGAATGGAACAAAAAGATTTATTTCTAAAGATTAGGGAAAAAGAAAAAGAGAGGAATAGCTATATTGAAAACAATCTAAAAGTATAATCTATTGATATATTACTTGAATACTCGTATAGTTGTTATAATTTCTGCATAACTTTTGTCGATCTTCTTTCGTCGATTTCCATTTTGCAATTTTATTAAAAATTAGAAACGGAAGTTGTGAGAAGTCATAATTTATGTCGGATAAAGAATAAAAGAATCTCTGACCGCGTGACAGTAGATAAAAGTAACTATATCTAAAGACGAGCATCTCAAATAAAGATCTTTTTTTAAATTTAAACCAGCTATAAATCCCTATCAATGTAATTGTGTGTGAAAAAGGCTCATCAAGATCCATGCCAAATCCTTTTTATTACGATAATTTGGCAAAGTTTGCTCATAGCTATATTTTCGTTTTACTGTTTCCTTGAAATATATGTACATGCATATTTGTATCGATTCTGTATAGTATATGTTCCTAGAAATATATAAGCTAATGTTAAGATATTTGTCTTCGCAAAAACTTAAATTTTTCCTTTGATTAAAAATAATAATTTTCTTAATGTAATATTTTTAGTGCACTATTACACATTATGAAAAGAGTAAAGGTAAAAATCGATTATAATTTGTTTTAATCGTACTTTTAAATATTGTTAAAAAATTTTATCAAAATGCAATCTTTGATATTTAAACAGTAAGACGTAAAAATATCAACGTGCGAAGACTTATTTTCTCCTTAAATTGGTAATAAGATACGTAATGTCTGTTTATCATATTTCATCCCGTTTATTTAGTTCGAATATTGTTTACTAAAACTCGTAATGAATAATATTCATTATGAGTTTCTGTAAACTTTTGTACAGAAAAGTAACTCCACTAAGTAAGCTTAACTACCATTTCGCTTTAATCTTTTCCAGAATACACGCCGATGTATGAATAAACTTGAATATTGAAATTCCAATCTTAAATGCGATATGGTAAGAATCATTTAAATATTTTGCACAGTAAAAGTTTCGTAGTTATTACGTTAGTTTCTAAAATTGCCCCGGTGCATCCTCTGCGAAGGCTTTTACTTTAAAATCAGGTTTTCCGTACAAACAAGCTTTAACAAGTTTTCGTCAACAATTTTCTACAACCAAAGCAACAGTAAAATTTACTAAATTTATTAAAAATTAGTGAAAAGTCTCTTTTCTTCCTTTCTCTCTCTTTTTCTCAAAGAAACATTCTGGAAAAGATGAGTGATCCACTACTTATATTTCATTAATAGTAAATTAAGCGCTCTTTATTATTAGAGTTTCGCGGTGCCGAGTTTTCGATCATTGATTCTCGACAGTAACGTACGCTGTTTACGTCAACCTGAATCGCAACGAAGAACGACTGCTGAGAAAATGCGTGCGCCGTGTATACGAGTACGTGTGCGCGAGTTGAAGCATACAGCGAATTTGTATGTGGTCGCATGATAAATTCAGACGCATCTGCACATGTGCAGCTGCAAGCACAGCTCAAATCTACACCTGCTAGGCTGATACATGGCTGATTCTGCTTGTTTCGCATAAAATATGTAAATCTATACGTATATTGAAATATATGGCGCGCCGCGTTGACTTCATTTTTATGAGTTGAATACCTTCCCGGAAATCCCCTCATCATTTATCCAAATGTAATTTCTACTGTGCTTTGATATATGGCAGCTATTAATGCATGTTTCTTAAAACCTTGATGTTAGAAAGATAAATTGTAGTCATGATTCGTGTCGGCAGTCGTTTGAATTGCTACCGTAATGCAAGCGTCCGTAACAGACGGAAGAATCTTATCGCGCGTAGCGTGCATTACGTATTCCGTCAGTCTTGTCATCGTGTGCACTCTCCGCTTCCATCCACCCGAAACAAGTCCCGGTGCTACTACCAGCAGGTTGCACCATTATCCCTTTGTTTCGCCATCCCCCGTCTTTATTGCTTTTTCGTTCGCTCCTCCCATCTGCTGGCTGGCTGACTTCCTGAAGTCTGCTAACTCAATACCGTGAAAGGGATCCCTAACTGAGAACTTAATAATCCAATTTTCATTGTGAAACGGCTCCGCCGTTTACACCTGCCACTGCCGTTATTCGGTCCGTACGTACGCGTACTTCCGTATCCCCCATAAGTCTAATATTCTAGCTATTCTATTCTCCAGCTATTCTATCTCCAACTAATTTACTAATTCATGCATGGCAATGCGCGAAGATTCACTTATGTGAATTCAAGCAAATAAACGTGTACATCTGGATGCTGCAGTAATTAAATACTTCACCTAATGTCTAATTAGTATTTAATAATTCATGAAAAATAATATTTGAATCAATTTTCATTTCCGAGACAGCGCTGTTTGAGAAAATAGGTAAAGATTCTGTAAGGAAATATGCACAATCCGTTCTCGGATAGTTCCAGCGAGCTCGGAGGAATGATTAATTAAAAGATGACAGGCAAGCAACAAGTTCTTGCGACAAACTCGGAGGATGGGCGTCGACAGTCGAGTACCTTAACGAAATTGTGGTCTAGATTTACATTTTTAACCCATCGTAACTAAATTTCGCCTCGAGTAGCCTCAAAATTACGTGAGAAAGCTTATTCCGTTTCTTAAATAACGTCAACCGTCTCGACATGTAAAATAACATGCGTAAAATAACATGCTCGCATTGTTCGCGTTCGGTTTTTGAAGGCCCGAAAAACCATGTCGCACCTGTAGAACGCGCCTGCTTTATGGTTCACGGAGGAAATGCAAGTACCGCGCGTATGTCTCCTTTATTTCACGGTATAACGTTTCTAAAAGGACTGTGCAGTGAGGAATTTTCGCTGCATTGTCCTCATTCCATCGCCGCGGAATATAATCGCGTATGCGCACAAGCTCCATAAGTACGCCACTTCCTCTCCACTTTATCCCTCTTCGTCTTCCTTAACAAAGGACGTCTTCGCACGCGTGAAATGTTTTATTAATTAAAAAAAGTAATTACGCGCTCGAATTATCGTCGAAATGTTGTTGAGTTTGTAGAACTGCGCGTGCACAAATTAGCGTAACATGACAAAGATGCTCTGAGTACCTTTGTAAGGGTAAATACGCGCCGTAAATGCAATCCTATACTCGAAAGGCCAGCATCGCGAGTAAACGATGACTTAGATGCTGCTCGTCCGAACGACCAAGACGCTTGAGAACTCAACCCAATTCGACAATACTGCAATCGAACTTGGCGGAAGCTTAATTTACATCCAATTTGCAGCCGTTAAGATAGTTAAAGAAGATAGTTAAGTTACTTCATTGACCTGTGTCTATAATTACTCTTCTGACAGTTCGCGAAGGCTCCCTCGTTTCTCTTTTATGCAAGTTAATACAAATTTTATTTCGCTCTCCTCCTTTCTTTCCACTTGCAGCGACAGCGTCGAATAAAAAATCCTCCAAACTTTTTCTTAGATTAATCCGCGGGCAGAGCGGATTGCCACGGGTAGTTATTTAATGCATTTAGCGAAGGAGGAGAATCTTCCCGAACTGAATCTTCTCGTTGGGCACATATGAGCTTCAGCTAAAACTTCCGACTAAAGTTAGTCCGTGACGCGCCCCAAGCATATCGGTGCATCCGTTTCCGCTACTTTCGGAAACTCGGTGTTCCGCGAGCAGACTCTTAGCCGCAAACGAAGTTGTCCATCCGGAAGTTTACTGATACACTAGCTCCTTAATTCGTCCGTACTGAGTTGCAGCGAGCGTTCCATCAGGAAAATAGATGGTATCTTTACGAATCTCCGAAGCTTGTCGTATGATTCTGTTCAATGCCAATCGCGGTACATCATGCAGAATCACGCTCAGTTATACGCTGTCGAATTGCAATCGTACGCGGTATTGATCGAGCCGCGACACGAACGACACGAGTTACGACAGCGACCGTGAACATGACCGAGCCAGCAGTCTCACTGATCATTATTCAAACGCGCGATCATTATTCAAACCCGTTGAAACTGATCAACTTTGATTGGAGAAGTTTCCAGAGCTTAAGAAAAATTTTCCAATTTTTAGCAGAAAATTATGTGGAAATCTTTAGGCAATAATAAAATAAGGTCTGTTTATATATACGGTTTAAAAACTCGACAAATTTAACTAGTTATACATTTCTAACGTGAGGCTTGTTCTCTACGACTTATATCCAATGATATATTAAATTTCAATCAAACTGTCGAATATTGTCATCACACACATACTTTAGCTCTGTATTAAGTTCTCGGATTACGCAAGGTCTCAAAATTCGCGAACTCCGAGATAGATGACGAATCATTAGTAGCAACAGCGCTTCTGATATCTCCCGTAATGCTGATCGGGCCAAGTTAACAGACTGAACTTCCTAAACATAACGATGCTGTCACCCAGGCGTTCTCGCACAGTAACAGAAGGATCAATCCACTCTCCCGCTAAGACTCCCCGATAGTTCCAGTAACTGTAGTTGCTTCCTGCTGCCGGACTACTTACTCGTGAACCCGTCGCAAGCCGGTCTAGTCCGCACTTTGTTACGCGAGACCGAAGTTGGTCGTGAACAAGTTCGCTGCATCGCGCTCCGCGCGGCTGCTAATTTATCCTGACCGGCGAAACAAAGCCCACTGGGTATTGAATTTGCGGCCGGCAACTCTCCCCTCCCCTCCCCCCTCTCTTTCTCTTTCTCTCTCCCCGCAGCTCTTTATCTCTCTAGTCTTTCGTAGACCGTCGGATATTGCAGCCATGGTCTTTCTCCATTAGGCTGCACGTCCGATATCCGTCTCAATATCCGCGAAGATATGGCGATCTTTGGGGTCGAACAAGAGAACCGGAAATTCGCGGGTCGGCCAAGCATAAGGAGCTTTGAGAATCTGCATTGAATCACGCTCGGTCGCTTTTGCTTCTGTCACTAATCGAAATCCTCAACGATTCATACCATGGTTAAGCCATGTAGCCGCAAATTAACGAAAAATATTAACGAAAAATGCGTCGTAAGTACAGATGTGTTCCTTTTATTGAAAAAGATTCAAGTTCTAAAAATTTAGAATAATTAATATATTAGATTTACGAGAAATATAGGATAGAAGCGAGTCAATATTTCTATTTATTCATCTTTGAGAACTCGAAAGAAGTTTGTCAATCTTTATCGCTAACTAATATTTATTGCTAACTTAACTATTAATTTTGAATATTAATATTTTACTATATTTCTTTTGTAACTACTAGCATTTTAATATCAATAGAAGTATCACTTTTTCACAGCTTGACCTTTCTATGATCGAGAAAATATTCAATAGATATAGCATGTTTCCCATATTTATGTTATAGATTAAAAAGAGACTATCACAACAAACATCGAGAGACGGCGTTATGTTTGCAGTATACTTTAATGGGAAATCTCTCGAGACGCACTATCATCATTCTTTTCTCTATCGTGCTTTAGCTTCCGTCCACGTTCTAACTGCAAGCAGTCGCGGCTCTCGAATCGAACGAAAAGGAAGACTATCGATTTGCCGCGGTGGTGGAGGCGTTTCATGCGAAACGCTCGATTATGCATGCCCGATTCCGAATAAAAATTCAGACGGCAAACCCGCCGCTGTCCCAATCCGTTGCGACGTGTGCCACGCGACATTTTTATTTTTCGTACAGCCGGTCGAGCTAGCTCTCTCTCTCTATGTTTCAGCGCGATGCTACACGATAAATCTGTCTATACTTACATTTATATAAATGTACCCAAAAATCGTATTTTTTAATAGCGTATGCGGAAGGATAACCAAAAATATAATTTTATTGTGTATAAATAAATTAATTCTGTGCAACTGACTGAGCTGGCATGATCAGTTGTTCAACGTTGCCTAAGATAACGACTAATTCCATTCAATCGTGCATTAAAAGAAGAATGAAATAATTTGTAATGGTTAAAATGTTGCTTTAGTTAGTCTGTCAATACTATAAACATTTGCTATAGAATACATATAAGAATAGTACACATAAAAAACTAGAAACTAAAATTATCTGAGTAATAGAATATTAAAATACTTAAAGATATTCATAAGGGCTTTTATTCTAATTAAAGAATCATATTATTTCCCATTTCATAAAAAAATTCATTCCATTTTAATGGAAAAATTCGTTCCATTTTAATGGGAAAAGTTGAATTTATAATTAAAAGATTTTTATATTCGTGTATTCTTATTCATATACTTTTAATCATAAACATAATTAAATAAATTGTGTTTTTAATTTATTTAGTATTATTTGTCATATTTGTCATACTTTTTATTTTTATTAAATAATAATATATAGTTTGTTTAATATTAAACATTAAAGATTTTTTATTTTAGTTTACAAATTCATAAAATCGTTGTATTATATCTAAATTGTTAGTATGAGCAATTTGTACAATTAAATTTTAAGGGATATTAGGTAAATGGTGAGTATTTTCTTAAATGGATACACAAGTTGGAAAACGTTATACAAATTGGGATAAAGTTACTTTACTTGACTACGCCCTTCGATCTCTTTCATTCCCTCTGATAGCACGTCGTTGACCTGCAACCACGTGCACGCGAATCTATCACCAGATTGAATTTCCCAGCCCGACTTCCTCGAATCGGAGAAACGTGGATCAAGAAGCCATTTTGGAGTGGAAACGCGCACGAGAACGGGAGAGAGCAAACGTTGTTCATAGCGCATTTCTCGTGCTTCGAGACCTCCGTGAATCTACAAATTTCCGGTCTTCTTATTCGATACTGAGAGGGAGACATCATATCGCTATAGATGCTCAAGTCGGAAGCGGGGAAAGCATGTGGAGAAAACATATCGGATATTTGGCAATGCACTTTTAGTTTAAAACTTTCGATAAAATGTTAATTTTTTAACCATAAGCGATTTATGTGACGATTTAAATTGAGATATCAAGATCTTTTTGGATCAATTCAGCGTATCACTAAAAAAAACTGAAAAGTTATACATATCTGTATATTTCCTCAATGCGCTACGATTTTGTTATGATATAATTTTCATAATTATTAAGGAAGTTATGCCGGTTTTCTTATGAATATCTGAGCATATTAAGAATAATTAATAGATGATAGTGAATAAAATAAAATAAATTTATACCGTCATAGTTTTAGTTTAAACGTACGAGATATTTAATAAAGCTCTGCGACGTAAAAATATCTGTTCATGTGGAATTTACCATAAAACATTTTTCTCTTTTTATTGTTTCTCTTCTCGTGTATATATAAACCTGTTAACGCAAATTTACGACCAATATTACATTGCACTTTTCAGAACAAATTAACAGCAAATTACAGTATAAATAAAGATTGGAGGGTTTCAAAAAGATAGGATGGTTTACGTTCCACGAATCAAAGCGAAACGGCGGGATTTAATTTTGAACTCCGACAACTGGGATAATAAGATTTCAAGACCAAATACACCGCCGTGCAACCGCCTGCGCAGAAAGTCAATACTTCTCTTTTCATGAGCTATCGTTACAGCTGCTATTCTTTGTGTATCTAACACTCGAAAAATATCATCTTATTTTGATGGTGATCTTAAAATCACAGAAAATCACAGTTCAAAGTGTTAATATTTTGCAATGAACAATATGTATCATTTATAAACAATTTTTGCACACATTCTCGTATAATACTCCGTAAGTAACATCACAATGCATGTTATATTATGTGGAAAAAATAAAAATAATTAAAGTGATGCAATATACTGATACTGCAAAAATAATTTTATCAAACTTCATTAATGTTATTAATATTACGTAAAAAGAAATTATATGCTCTGTACTTTAATGACTTTATTCCGTTGTTACAATACCCCCTTCGGATATTTGTATTTTTGGCATTTTAATGCAACGTGCGATAATGATGAAAGACAGTGTAATTACTTCATTATATATGCATGAGATTTATAATATGTAAACGAAAGATCCACGCGCCAATAAATCGCCATTAACCCAAAAATAATATAGCGCGGCAAATTAGTTTGGTACTTGTGTTTGTGTGTGATCAATATATAAAATGAACAATATATAAAATATATTTCTTATATTTTATATATATACTTATATACACATATATATTTTATTTTACTTATTTTATTATATATCTGATATTATTGTTATTTTCTTCATCTTTCATCAATTGTTTTTGCAAATTTAATTTTTACGATTCCGACTCTAAGATCCTACTTTCCCGTGTCTTGATATTCCAGATCTCGATATTATGATTGTACGTCACTGATCCTCGATTATAGTACGTAAAAGACTCGAGGGGCTACGCAAACACACGGCCGCCGGTCCTCGTAAAAACTTCAGAAAGGTACTGACGGCAATAAAATCCGATAATTCGTTGCTATCAACATGAAACGTTGAGAACAGACACTTGCCTGTATAGCGGACGCAGACAAATTCTCAACTTTTATCGCGTGTCGTTTCGCATGTAATTGTATTTTTATTGAGTTCACTGATGAAGAAAAAATTATTTGATTAGAAAAGAGATAAAACATTTTTTTACTATCTCTTATCTCAATAACCTACTAATGGACTTTCCTGAAATAATTTACAGCTAAAAAAAATGATCGTAAAATTGATAGTACAAATCATATCAGTCAATTTATGATCGCAAATGCTCTTTAGTATGCTACTTTCTATTTTTTACTTGAAATCTCAATATAACAAATTCAACACTTACACGAATATAAGAGACACGGGCTAATTAAGAACCAGACGTAGTAAATAATACGAGAGTTATTTTTATTTTAAATTTTTACATATTTTCCAACCTTAGTCTGACAATTTAGCCGGCGCGGAGCGCAGTTTACTAAGGTTGAAAATATGTAAAAATTTAAAATAAAAATAACTTTTGCGCATTATTTACCGCGTCTGGCTCTTAATTAGCTCGTTTCTCTTATATATTCGTAGATTTCCAACGGAGCCTATACATCGAATTTTAAACACTTACGCAGTTACTAAGTGATTCGAATTGTTCATTTCAAATTTATGTATTTGAAATATATGAAATATTTAATAATATATTCCGATATGCGTTTAAATTTAACCAACGTTGACTTATATACAGCATACATAAACGATCATATAACAATAATCGCGTTGCAAACTGAACGATTGCCACATGACGAATGGCGTCGTTATAATAACTTTGCACCAGTAACGCGAATCGAGGGAAAACGAACGCGATCGCTCTTTATACCGCTATAAAACTCGACAAAATGAAACTCGTGTGTGATCGTCGCGCAGGCTCGTCCTTTTTCCTGAAGATCTCGGGATTTCACGGGTAACGAGTCAATTAGTGAACTTTTTCCTTAATCCTATTTCCCGTCTCCAATCTTTCAAGAGGTCCTTAGAAATCCCGACAAGACTTACCGTAGAATATCGAGCTTAGCCGCGCCGATGAAAGCGACGTTTCCTTCATTTTACGAAGCCGAGCAATTGCAGGAGAGTGTATCTCGTACGGTAGGGCGTGAGACGATCAGAAAACAAGACAGCCGCAATTTTATTAATTACTATTATCGGCCGCTCTCTTTCTCTCCGCGTTGGCGCCGGACGTTCGCAGCCACGTCGAACGCTATCGAGAATTTTATTGCGTCCCAGTTGGCTCATTTACTGCAAGCTTATACGAGTTTCCGGCCGAGTGTTCGAACACGGAAATCGAATTAAAGTCGCGACACGGAGAGCCGCTTCCAGCCTTTCTCATTGCATTTTTATAATACCGAACTGGACGTGCACGGCGAGAATACGCGATGCGATCGGTCGCCGCTCCGCTGGTCACGATGTTCCTCCGAAACTATGAGATCCAATCTCTGACTATTTCACGCTGTCGCTTTCGGGGCAATCCGTATCTAGTGACCTGGTATACCTACTCAAAGAACATTCCGTCGCTCTAAATTCCGAATGTTGCCGTGACCGTCCCCGTGGCTGCGTGACTTTTTCAAGGGCGACCCGCGCGAATCGGAGTGACAGCGAATTCTTCCTCCACGAAGAAACTAATTCCACTTTTGGGCGACAGAGCGGGAAGAGAGTACCAACGAGTTATCTGATCTTTCACAAAAGAGAAGATCGCGCTTCGTAGAGTTGTGGATTTCTTCGGATGAGCTTTTCGACTGTAGCTACTTCGACGTGCGTCACATAAGAAATGTCATTCTTAGTATCACGGTTGACCGATTTCGTTGCCGATAATTGTCCTCGTAATACTCCGTGATTACCTGACAGAGGATTGTATTACAGATGAACAAAAATATTTTTCACAGTGGAAAATTACATTCTAGATATTGGAGATTATTTGAGTATAATTGTCTTAACATGATTATTTTTCTAACGTCTCATATCTTTCCATTTTGTATTTTGCAATCGTTGACGAAGAGAAAAAAGACCTGTGAAAAAATCCGCGGTATTCATGTATGAAAAACTCACATATGAATTTCGCTTTTGTTTTTATTGTACGATAAGATACCGGAGATACCTTATTGGGGACAAATGAATAGAATGTAAAATCAGTGAAAGTACGGCAGATGACGACGTCTCATCATTGGTTTTTATTTGAGGACGTAAAAAAGAGTATATTAGAAAAATGATTTCTTAAAATAACTTCTGCATAATAATTCTGACAGAAAATGTAAATCAAATACGTGCAGAAGATGAAAGCAAGCGAGTAATTGAGATAAAAGTAATATTTAATTTTGAAAAACGCAATATTTATATTTAAAATAATATAAAAATATCGAGTTACACGTACAGAAAGTATTTTAGTTATAATATTTATTTTAAAAAAAATTATAAAATATTTTTAACGTAAATATAAAAAATATTTTAATTAAAATTTTATTAATAAATGTTGTTTAAGAAAATTTAATAATTCTTTTGGCTAAATAGGTTTTGTATAAAATTGCTATTTTGGAGCTATGTGTTTATTATAAGACAAGATAAGAAAATTTGCGTTTTAAACTTGTAGGTAATAGCATTTCTTTAGAAAATAATATATTCAGAATATTTTCTATTATGTTTTTGTAGTATTTTATAATATATTTGTTAAAAAATATATAATATTTGATAAATTTGCATTAATTACATAATACTCGAAATAAATTTATATTCATACAAAACCGAAAACTTGATGTAATAAATAACAATAATAGGAGGAAGCAATCAGACGCGGTCAGCAGACGAATTGCTCAACTATAGGATCATTTCTTCGGAGCGTTATACCTGATGGAGAAAGACCGGACGAACATAAGGGAGAAATGATCCAAGGAAAATAGAACGAAATGTACGGCCGAGTTTGTTGCGGGGATCTGATCGCGGGGATGTATCTTCTGGAAAAATCTTTTTCGTTGAGAATACTGGCACGATAAGCTCTACGAAAGCAGAGGACGACAGTCCAAAAGCTCCGAAAATCCATAGAACGAAGTGGAAGAAGTGGATAAACGTGAAAGTAAGAACGCTTGTACGGGAAGTTAAAACAACGAGCTCGCTAATGAGACGGGTCGTCCGCGTGTAAAAGGATTTCGATTATCTATTTCTCTCGCAAAAATATCTGTATCATAACAACAAAATGGTGTGGATATGCCATGGCATTAGCTTTTGAAGTACAATCAATTATTTATGGGAAAAAAGCGAGTACAATTGCGAAAACTATAAACTTAGAAATCTCGTTTCTATAAATCTTCACGTCAAAGACGGAAACAACGCCACTTCGTCGGACTCATTACAAAACTACTAAAATGTCGATCAATTATCGCGACGTTTGCTCTTCTCTGGAATTAGAAACAGCAGCGGATGCATTAGCTAAACTGGAGATGCAATTGATCGACGTGAGTGAAACCAGCCGTTAATGTATCGCGCGGTAAAACGTCCGGCGGACGCAGCCGCAGGCACTCAAAGGTTAGCCAGACCAGATTTTCTCTCATTAGGTCGGTGCTGTTCTGTCTCTCGGCTCGATCGGCCACTGAGAGCGGCCGCCCGCAGAGAGCGGAGGGCCTCGTTTCACAAGAAAGGATGGGAGAATAAACGGAGCAGGCAGAAGCGCGCGCGCGGTCGCGAGGGGCCTTTATCTCGCCGATAAATTTCGTAGATAGCGGGTGGCGAAAAAATTGGGTTAAGTCACGCGGCTGTATATCATCGATTTTCTCTCCGATTCCTGTTATACCACCTCGCGCGCCCGCTCCGTGTGCATCGTTCCCTTTTTATCCTCGGGACAACCTGCACGAATCTTTACGAGGCCCGCAGCTTCCCGTGCGACACACGATCGCGCAGTAGCCCCCGCCGCGGTGACCGCAATATCTCCGGATAAATTAGGGGTTAAAATTGCGCTGCGCGCAATTGTTCGCAGCCCGGCCGCTCAAGATTATACTTGCTGTATTTATATAACATAAGCGCAAACGTAAATCTCGCAGATGAACCATTTTTTTTCTTCTCGGAGCTTAATCGCCTATCTAATGCCGCGATCGTGCTGCAAAAGCGAAAATGCTACCTATATTTCCACCGTCCTTTAAATTTCATTCTGACAACGAAGCTGCCGCGGTGATAATTTTACGAGTGCTGTTTATACGTCGAGAAAGCCAAGATAATTACATAAGTATTTCGTTAATTAGTTTACTAACTAGTTTTTCGCGACGCCGGGAAATTAGCTCTTCCGATGCGCGAGCGCTAGAAGGTGGTTTTGTGTAATATCGGTTAATGTTGAAATTCACGACGACGCGACGTCGTGTTACGGACAAATATAAATCGCCTAAACACCGCTTTCACTTGCGCTGGTCCAGTTAAAATAAGGAAAAAATAGTGGCAATATTGCCGAGAACTCTTTGAGGTTTGATGCGAATATCGCTCTCTTTTCGACATGAAACAAATTAAATTAAAAGTTTGGAAATCAATCAATTTTGAAAATCTGTGTTCGAGTCAATGACTTACAAAAATGTTACTTCACGCATACACACACACACACACAAAACCACTTTCCGTTAAACTAAACCTCTCAAAAACCAAACTCTAATTACTTTTCAAAAACAAGAACCTTTGACTCTCTACAAAAAATTGAAATTTTTTTTCTCTTTATGAGAAATATTAAAATTTTTTCTTTTCTCTTTACAACTTTGTGTGCTAATATTGAATATAGCTTAATCGTTAATTATATTTTTTGAACAAGTTTCGCGTTAAATACCACCGCAGATTGATTAAAGTCAGATTAAGCTTACTATTTATTTTTAATGGTTTTATTCGTCGAAACTTTTTCGGCATGCATTGTAATTAATTCTGCCAACAGTTTGCTAAATTAAATTTTTCTACAATCAAACATTTATGAAAGAAAACACAAAATTCGTATTATTATATTAATAATTTCACTATAATATTTTTTATCAAATACTGCGCTCGATCCTTGTGCAGCTGCACGCTTGTATCAACTTTACACATCGCCGTACATATATATATTTTACAGAAAGAAGTTTCAGAATGGCTTCACATCAGTCGAAAATGTCCGATTTCAAGATTTCAGTTGACTTTACACTCGATAAAATGCGAGAGGGTCCTTAAGCGGACATTATTACTTACTCTTACTGAAAGACGCAAGTTTCATTTGCGCCCAATTCTTTGAAAGTATCCTCGACTTGAGCGCAGTATCGTTTCGAGGGTACTGTCGCGATTGAAGATACACACTGCTGTTACAGCAGTCCGACACAACAATTGTAAACTCGCTCTTCTCTTTAGTCAGCGTAAAGCTAATTTCACGCGCCGTTAACGTCAATTACTCGTTAAGAACGTGCATTTACAAAGTTAATGTTTACCGAAAATTTATGCAAGCTGTCTACCTGGTAATTATTGCATTAACTGCGATAGCAAATTCTTTGAGCAATTTGGAATCGGCTTAACAAGAGATCGATCGAAACTTGCTCAATCTTCGTCATTATTTGTTTATAATTATATGTATTTATCTTTACAATCAAATCTCAAATTAAAAATCCGTTAAAATCTACTTTAAATTAATAAGCGATTATAATTTTATTCGCAACACACCACCCTCTTTGTAGATGTCAATTACAAGTTTTTAGAGCCTCGATATTTTTCTTTTTTAAGAAGACGGATTCAAAGTTTTATAGAAGAATTTGTTACATCAAATGTAATTGACGCTAAGTTAATTGTTTTGTCTATTTCGAAAGTCTAAAGTCACTTTCGCGTCGACAAAAGAAATCATCATGTAAAGGCATAACCGCGGACCTTCAAAGTTGCACCTCTTTGCAAGCCGATACAAACGTAATTTCACGCACCGCTAACATTTATAGTAGAACGTAACGGTCTCGTTAACGGCGGGATAATTTGAGGCCGTGTGAGCGTACGTGATATCAAAAGCAACGGTTTAGCCGTTTCGCCGTAGCTTCGGCCCGGCGTTTGCTCTCATCCGTGAATCTCATTAGCCCGTCGCGTTTCTGCGCGAGTTTTTATGGCCCCGGCCGATCGAACCAGGATGCGAGACGACAGAGATGGGCAAATTTAAATGAGGCGCATCCGTCTGTATTTCGCAGTTAGATAACTACACGTCCCACTTATATTAAATGCGCAATAACATTAATTGCCATCTTCCAATTAGCCGCGTGACAATCGCAGATCGAAATGGAATTTCTTGCGTGTTCAACTAAAAGCGCGGCATGTGATGGAAACGAATTTATCTCTCATTTTGACTGCAGTTGCAGATTGAATGAGTCCGCATAGAAATTTGAATTTAAATCTGCTTATATCCTCTCGCGATTCTTCGTCGACGGCGCTCGCGCTTCACGTGGATTTAATATGGCATTGTTATATCGATTTAACGATATTGCATGTTACACATATCCGTTTTGCATCGGTAAAATTACATTCGCGGAAATATTAAAATCGTATTGTGATATTAAGGAGAGAAAGCCTTTGGCAAGCTGAAATGCAGCCATACGTCGATGTTAATTATTTTACAAATTTTATACAGCGCAAATATTCTCCGCCTGATGTATATAGGTATGTATTTAAACTTGTCTGCAATCTAATTAATCAACACCGAAGTTGAAACAAAGTTGAATCGCGAAACTCACTGCGAAACATTTCCTCTGATCCTACTTTCATGACCGATCGCCACGAAAGTTTCGACAGCGATACGACTTTCGCACCAGGTAGCTGGGAATTCATCACATTTATTCGTTACTTTGCGATATCGATTGATATCGGATCGAAACTCCTAAACAGCCGCAAACCAGCTGTTTAGGATTACTCGCCCGCACCGATTAGAGTGTTTTGTGCGAATTTGCGGCGGTGGTAAATACCAGTCGGTGATAAAGCACGGAGTGAGATGATAAATCCTGGTATTGCGAAATTGCTAATGCAACAGACACACAAAACCGATTATTTATTTAAAACAAAAAAATTGTATTGTGTGTAAATTGAGATTTAATATTGCATTTATGGAACGTGACTGAAAATTGCGCTTGTGTAGAATTATTGGAATGGCGTTAAAGCACTATCGTTTGTTTCCCGATTATTTTGCAATTTTCTAATTAACTTATTTCTTGCATAATTCATACATGCAAATATAAGTATTTCTTCTTTTACTGTGACTTTGCTCGTAAATTTCTTATTAACTATGACGATAACACGCTTGCTTGAGAAAATGCATTAAAACAACATCCATTTCTCTTCCTCAAATAAAGTGTACTTTTTTGCGACTTTCTGAACATGACAGTCCGCTTGGCAAAAACCCGAAACTATCACGCTGTTATCCTGTGCAGACAATTGTGCGGGTGCCGTCGTTTTTGCCGCGTAAAGAAACGATACGACACGAGAGGCGTAAAGAAACGAAGCAGTCACGTCCTATCCTTAACGGATAAAATGATCAGTATACTTATTGATGATCTGCGATAATCGCCAAAACAAAGTGCTCGAGCGAGACATTTTAATCCCCGGCTCGTTAAACGGCTGACTTAAGGTGGAAAATTATATTTTCTTTGAGATAGATAACGCGCGTTAGTTTCCCGAAAAGAACGCAAAAGTTTTCGTCTCGGTGACAATGCTACGCGGTTGTTGAATCTGTACAGCGCCCCAACGACAACAATGACGACAGCGACGACAGCGACGACGATCGTCGTCGGCAGCTATTGTCGCGATTCTTCTTTTAATTAAACACACCGTCTATCACCTTGGATGCTGCAGAAACGGATTATCCATTAAAACAACGTCCTTATCTTTTTGTTGCAAGTCCTGCGGAAAGGAAGCACTTTAATGAAACACGGTACGGGAGAGCCGCGCACGTCGCGTCCCGCCGATTGACGTACTTCGTTCACAATTATATACTCCTGCTCTTTGCGCGTCATAACGTTTCCACACTGTATAACATGGATCGTAACTGATGTTAAATAATACGATTGGAGATTAATTTTGCTCTTTGAAATGAAGATGGATAATGTTAAATTCCTGTTTGCTTGCCGTACGCAAACATACAACATGTCAACATGTAAAATACATTTATTTAAATATCCCCGTTCCGGCGGTAATTTCAGTAATAATGATTCATTGTTTCTCGTTTCCTTATTGTGTCAAATATCAAAGGTTAATATTGATTCTTGTTTCAATTTAAAGAGCGTATCTGAATAAGCTAATAAATAAAACGGGGAAAAAACGAGTATAAAAAAATGTAACGATATGGGAGAGGCGTTGTTCTCTGTTTTGTTTCATATAAGCGGCGGTTATCTGCGGGGGTTGAAGTTCAGGGTGCGAGTAAAATGGATTACATTATTTTAATTGGTTTCGTACAGTTTCCCCGATTCGCACTTTCGTATTACTGGAGCGCAAGATGGGATTTTCATGATTAAATAAACGGTCGCGACGCAAGAGCAATTATGTTGAGAGCAAGCATTGAGAGCATTATTTCACTGGGTTACATCACTACGCGATGTAATCCAGTGAAATAATAATTCTTTACTTCATGTTTGCGGAAAAGGTGAAACTGCCGACGCGTTTTTTCCAGTGACCATTTTAATAGCCTATTAAATTACCTGTTCGTATAAAAAAATCAACATGGCGAAACTGTAACAGAATGTACTCGGAGAAGATAAGTTGGCATAAATGTGAAATCATTCGTGCAAAGAAGATTACAATAAATTGAAATTTAAGAACGTCAATATTAACGATAAAAATTCAAAGAAAGAGCATTTTACACTTGAAAGCTTACAAAAATATTTTTCTCGCGTATATATGAGCATCTGCTCATTTCGTTAAAGACAGATTAATGTATCACGATAAAAGAATTTGTTGTTTATTAATGTAACATAAAGCAAAATGGCTGTAATTTGCTGTAATTATATTTTGGTTATTTATTCAATATTTTTCAGTAATTTTCTCTTTAATATATTGATTTATTTTACAATATACACATCGTCAGAATTTCATAATATTCAAATTTATTATAATATTAAATGGTCGAATATGATGAATAAACATTAATGTTTCCATCACTGCCTTTATTATTTTTCTGTTATTTCTTCATTATTGCTGCATAATATTTTTAATATCCTCAATTCTCTCTCTCTCTCTCTCTCTCTCTCTCTCTCTCTCTCTCTCTCTCTCTCTCTCTCTCTCTCGATATAGTGTATATTCTTTCGGTCTTCCACATTAAATTCAGATTTATTACCTTCATATTCAACATATTATTCATAATAGAAATAAAAATCTTTTATGTCATATCGTTTTTACGCGCTATGCAATGTTTCTGTTTCTGTTTTCGTCACCCGGTTTGTGTATGTATAGCTGTAATCAGATCTCTGCTTCCGCCAGCGGAAATTACCGCTTGCGGCATCATCCGGAAATTCGCGAACGAACCTGTCTAATAGTAATAAGCGGTACTGCCGCTTGCTGATCCTGTCAGCGCGGACCACTTTGCCGGAAATTTTGGTAAATTAACTTGAGCTTTTGCAAAAATCTTAAGAAAAGCGTTCGGTAAATTACTAGCCATATCCTGCTTCACAATCCTCTCTGTTAAATATGCGTACGGTGCTCATAGAGCGATTAAAAAGCTTAGCCCGCAATCGTATTTTATAATTCACTCGTACGAATTCAATCAAAATTAGTAATCTGCCAATCGTAACGCGATTCTTCGAGTGTTTTTATGCAGCTAATTATTTTTAACTACAAAGATACGACACGCGTTAAACATTAGCTAAATCAATTATCGCTTAGTTTTTTCATTCACTAGATAATTATGATACGCAAATATTTAAGCGTTCTTCCAAAAATCCCTCTAGAAAATCCATCTGCTGGACATTGAGGCATTTATGAGGACCGATGTGCTATCTAAATCGTGAAATGTCTAATTAATCTTCAGCCTTCGCCACCCCAGGCACATACTGATGTTTTTGCACGTTTCGTCGAGTCTCGTAGTATCAACGATAATCTGCAGCTGCATAAATTTCCAGTCGCCGCGATGGCGCGGCGTTCCAGGACGAATTCAGGTGGATCCAGAACCGTGATAATCGACCGACGCATAAATCCTTCAGGTCGAGCAAAATCGGAACGGCAAGCAGGGGAACGTCGCGTGAAAATATTTGCCTCGCCAGCGTGCTGTACATCCCTTTAGCGTGTGCTTTCATCACGGCGCGCGGCGCCTCGGGGATATCTTGCTATTATATATCCAACGATTTGTGGAACGACAATGACACGTGTTTAATGCAGTATTCATTAAATGTACGCGCGTTTTACAAACTCCTAAATGGAAAAGATAATTCATAACACCATCTTCATTTCAAATAACTTGGATATACGTATCAAATAATTTCCCACACATATAGCCTTCCCTCTGTTAACGCATTGTATACCTACACTTTTCTAGCTTCGTAAAAATTGCATGGTAGTTTCAATTAAATTTAGCTGAACTGGATCTCGACAGAATTTTAATTTCTCTTTCAAGGTACTTAATAAGAAATACTAAAAAGCTGCGAATTTTAGCGTAAATAAAGGGAACCCTCAAACAAATTTTTACTTAAAAAATTTTTATCTCAAATTGAACGGAAAAAATAAAGACAAATAAAAAAAGAAATGCGGTTTGAAAACAAACTTTTTTTATATAAAATAAACAAGAACTTTCTCGTTGCATTTTAACTAACTTATAAAAAAATTGCAGTATTAATTATTCTTATGTCATTGAACAATGTATCGCGCAAAGTTTTGTAGGAAAAACGCGAGGCTAATACTTCTTATCAACAAAGTTTAAGCTTAATTGCCCTGAAATTTTTTCCGAGTTACAGAAGCGGAGAGCAAGAAAGAACGAGATATATCGAAAGAGAAGGCATGCAAAAAGAGAGATCAAGAGATTTAGGACTGATCGATGGCAATCTGATAAAACATAAATTTCAACGGCCAACGCGGTATTTGTAATGGCGGAAGGGAATAACGCGGAGATATTCGGAGCAGGACAAAGCTCGAGATTTTTACGCGCATCTCGTTGCATCGTTCTTGACAACTTTTATTTCCCGGAATAAATAAGAAGGTAATTTTCCAAAGAGCGTGGCAAAGAGAGGATAAAAAACGAAGGGATGAGAGACGGCGATAAAGCGAGATAACAAAGGATCGAGCACGATGTCCGTGATAATCGATTACTTAAAATTGTGTAAACGCGCACACAGTCATGTACGCACTTGAAAACTGATTGTATGCGTAACACGCCTCGGTAATTGAGTTTACCTACGCTGCGCTTTTCCAGAGCACTTGACGCTGCATGCACAGTGAATCTCGTGCAATTTTGCGACAGACGGACGGATTGGGTCTCATTGAATTATCCGCTAATTTTAACCGTTTTTGTATTATACTTTAATACAAATGCCTTGGCAAAATTCCTTATTAAATACGAATGATTTTAATATTATTCTTTCGATTTATTCCACGAGTACCACGAATGATCTTGGACACGATCCAAATGCGAGAAAACATTAGACTTCGATATCAACAAAAAGTAAATGAAGTGTGTTAAATTTCTTACAAATTAGTTTTGTTAAAACATTCCACCGGTCAAAGACATTCTAAAAGCTCATTCAATTAATAACTGGCCAACTTTGTGATACTGTTGACATAGAGATCACTTAGGTTTTTTTCATTAAAGAATGAAGCAGCTTAAGCATAATTATGTATGCATTACTCTGCTCCCAGATCTAAATTTATATTAATTATTGTAATAATCACATCGAATGTGTTTAACCTAGATAATAAATAAGGAAACATCAAATATTATTCTAAATTCACCGATTTTGATTGAGATCACAAAAAAATGTATAATTTAAGTATTTTAATATTACATGAAACATAACGAGTTTACTGTACAAAAATAACACAACTAAAAAAAAGATGTTTCATAAGAAAAATATAATCTCTGAAACAACAATTAAAAATAATCGTCTTTATAATTGGATTCTTCTTACTATTTCTTTGATTATTAAATAATTAAATGGATTATTTGTATTAGATTGATCTACGA
Organism: Temnothorax longispinosus; assembly: GCF_030848805.1. Classification (NCBI taxonomy): domain Eukaryota; kingdom Metazoa; phylum Arthropoda; class Insecta; order Hymenoptera; family Formicidae; genus Temnothorax; species Temnothorax longispinosus. The sequence continues at coordinate 5,315,378 of NC_092362.1, read as the reverse complement.
AATAGAAGAAATGTAACAGCGTTGTAGGAAAAAACCGTCATTAACGTTATTGTGGTTACGTTTCGCGTTCGAAAAGCGTAAACGAAACCAATGATATCGCACAGCGACGAGAGCGAGGAAAAAGCGAGGCGATGAATTGCCGGATCCAAGATCAAGTGATGTAATTAAATTCGACAAACCTTGTTAACAGTGCGAAACCCGTCGACCCGTCCCCGTCCGTAGAAAGGCGGCGTTGAAGAGTACGCGTCGAGACGGAAACAGCGGAAATATAGCATTCTGTAAATTTCCCAGCGAAACATTCCTCAGCGAAGCGATTTAATTGAAAATCTCGACGGCTGTCGCAACTCTGACGGCAAAACTATCTCGACACTTTTATTATGAGCACGCTCGTGATCGGGATTTAATATATCGCAATGTCGAGCCATATTGTATATTTTTTCCTTGAAATACAATAGCTTTCATGAAGCATTGAAATTAAGAGATGGAAATATAACAAACAAAAAAAATATATTTTTTACTCTTTTTATAGATTGATTTCTTTCACGTGCTATGTTTTGTTTTAGAAATGCAATACCATACTGACAAACTCAAAAGAAATAAATCTGTTTTATTATTACTCCGTGACAAAGTTAGCCACTTTCAACTTCGTTTCACAGCAATACGTGCGCGACTGTTGTGAAAAATATCTATGTTCACATAGCATTTCCAGTTTTTATATATTAAGAGAAAAACCAGCGTTTAACTAACTAATTTTCCCTTAAATCCACTTTGTAGATGATATATGATTCACAACAAAGAGAGGAGAGAGACAATTCAGGACAGAATCCTATTTTTAATCTCGCACATCGCATAATACATGTGTAATATGCAAAACGTCAAAACATAAATACTGAATACGCATGTGTGTCAGACGTCAAATGTATACGTGGCATTTAACGTCTAAAATTTTAGAATTTTGTTCCACAAATCTCGCGAATTATAAATCGCCTAAGATTAAAGCTCACTCGAGACAAATCGATTTCCACTCGGGTGTCGTCTCAATTTCTCGTTCATTTTGAAAGTAAGATATTTGAGTTAAGTTCTTGTTGTCTTTACCCTTTTCAGCTGTGTTAAATTGATTAATTTAATCCAGCTTTGCGCGTGCCGAAACGGCAAGGGAGACCATATTAGCAGCTCGTGATTATGCCCAAAGATGTTAATAATCATTATATGTACACTTCTGTCTTGCAAATATAATTTAATATTACCCCGGTACATACATGTTTACTCTCGCACAATATTACACGTGTACGTGCGATACTTGCGTGATTTTCGACGCGGTTTAAACGTTGGAAATTCAAACGTTCAGATAAAGCAAAGCACCCTCCTTTCCCTCCTGCCCTGCCCACGCAATCCGCGTCACTTTTCACCCTTTCATCCACCTCGTCGATGTTACTGTGGCGAACTGCGAGGGGAATATTATATAATCGCGCGCCACATGCGGTATGAAACACGTCACGAATGCCACGGCCGGCGTGTGACATAGGTGTCCCGGCATGCGGTTTATCGAAACCACGAGTCGTAGAGCAACGCGACTAGACGTGCGACTTGCATTTAGCGTGATTCACGAGTGCGTGATTGCGCGCGATAGTTTCGTCGACGTTATGAAATAGCCGGCATTCTGCTTCAAACATCGAGTATCGCCGCCGGAACTTTTAATAACGACAAATTATCCTCGCCGTACTCATCGAATATAAATATCGGAAAAAGCAGTGTATACTAATTAAAAACCTGTTGTGGATAATAGTTCTGAAATATTGCTTACTGTACCGAATTATTACGCTTTGAACAGTCTCATGAAAATACTATATTGTATCCGCGCTAATGTTCAATTAATCCTATATATAGAAAGAGAGAGGTAAAATATATATCGCATAAAATCAATACTGAGCTGCGTAAAAATAATAAAAAAAACATTAGGCTCAATAAAAAAAAAAGAAAAAAATGGAAGCGAGACACAGGCGAACGTGTCGCGAGCGATGTCATTAAAAATATAATCCGAATCCAACAAGTTAAATAACCCTTGTACAGAGAATTACTGTTAATCATATACATAATGTAGTCCTTATTTTATAAATGAGTTTTCAATTATTTTGCCAGCGCAGCGAAATATCAGTTTTGTGATGCGGCAATATTCCAAAACGATTACAATAATACTTGTAAATATCGCAAACGTGTATCGCAAATATGATTTCACGTTAAATTCAACTAATCTGAGATAGAAAATACTTTCGAAGCGTCTATATGTGCTGAATTCACACAATATAAAAGCGCAAAAACAAAATACATTTAGGTAGCATAAAACCAAATACATCATGCTGTTTCATTTTTAATACGTCACATTAATAAAGAATAGGATGAATAAACCAACGTTCAATATATTTTTCGGACTCATAGTGTACTGTTGAATTTACAATGATGCATTCGTCGTATTGTCCGTGAAAGAATCAAGAAAATCCTGTCACCCTTTAGTTTTCTGTAATATTTTATTTTGTAGAAAAGCTTTAAAGAGAATCCGTTGTTCGCTGACATAACAGTTACAGTAAAACTCAAACATAATACAAATAATAAAATGTATATGTGTATGTTTAATAAATAATTAATTATGATTATTATGATTCAGACATTCTGATCAGATAAATAAATAGAGAAATGCTAAACATATTGAACCTATAGAAACTGCATTGTGCATACAACAGCTCTAAACTCTTAATTATTATATACGGATTATATGCTCTTGATTACAAATTTGATTGGAAAAATTCGAGCAATTATCATTGCTAACTGAGAAGTAAAAAAATCTATAAAAAACTGTTTTTTTCCTGAATTATTTCGAAATGCTTCTTTACACGGTCAAACTCACGTTTCTGCAGCTTCTATGTCGAATAAATACGCACACATTAACCATGCGCAGTGTAAATGCAATATTAATCCTTATAAGCGGAGGTAATGTTGACGCGACATACCATAAGCAAGAAGCTACTAGTTATGTTTAAACAGATTTAATGTGTGCAAACTAACGTGGAATATTTGGCGGATTCACGGGACAAATAATTTCAGCTTTAAATTATTTGTCTTTCAAGCAACGATAAAATAAATTTCACTAAAAATATACGTATAGTTGATATATATTGGTGAATAGCATTTGAATATAATTGATCTTGCAAGATGATTTTATAATTACATTTTAAATTTTAATAAAATATTAATATTGCCGTCAAAATTTATAAATGGTAACACGACACACATTTTAAAATTGATTAAAAATGAGATATGTCTTATGAGATATATATATATATATATATATATATATATATATATATATATATATAAAGAGAGAAAGAAGAAAGAGAGAGAGAGAGAATTACTGGTTAAAATTAGCTTTGCAGTTGCGAAACTTCAATAAAGTTAATATTATCATTATCGTACTGACAAAAATTTTTGTCAGCAAAGGATATATGCGATCTTAGATAGACTTAGATATAGTGTTTGATCAACCTTCGCTGCAATCTCCTTATTGGAAACTTTGCTTCTGTACTTGAAAGTTTACACATCCTTCCTCCCTTAAAACTTGTTATATAAATAACGTTATTTTACGTATTCGTAAAACGTTAAAAAGAAAAAAATGAAGTTTGTTTGTAATTTGAACTCCTTATGTTATTTTTACTATTTCCCTAGTGTGGCGGTGATATAAAGTATGCATATCTCTAGCCAATAAAAACATTCTTTAGAAAATCGCGACCAAAGATTTTTCACGAAGTTATTCAACCTCGTAAAGTTATTCGTTGAATTTTTGCCTCGCTTTATTTTTTAATAAAATTTTCCAATAAAATTTGGTCGTTTGATAAACAATTAATATGGCATTTCGTGCTGAGTCACAAACCCTATGCGCGAATTTAATAAATAGCGATCGAAGTTGAACATGGAGCTGAGCAACGACGTATTTCAATCACGAATTGAAATTAATTTGAAACGGATTAGTTTGTATTTTCGTCTCATCAGATTAATTTGTTCCAATAGTCATTTAGATGCATCATTTTGAGGCTTTATTAATCCAGCTTTAAATAAAATAGGATCAAATAATTCATGCGAGTATGTTAATAATAAGTTCCGCATATTATTCAGTTTATATTAAATATGATATAGTATTATTCCTAAATGTTTTTAACGAAAAAATTCTTACGAAAATCATAATTTACTCTCGTCATTTATAAATTATTTAGCGCCACGAATAATAATTTAATATAAAAAATTTATATTAGTTTATAAAAAAGATTGTAATGCAATTTTTAATTAGATAATTAATTTTCATACTTTATATAGAAACATAATTTTATATATTATCTTAGAAAAATATGTATATGCTTAGATAACTACACATTATTTATATTCATATTATGCATATTCTTATATTGATTAAGCGTAATAATTAGACATCAAATTGTTGGAAAAGAGCAATTAATATCTAACTAAATTTAAATTATTTATAATATCCAACATATTTATACTGCAACATAATATGTTTCAGTATAAATATGTTGGATATTATAAATAACCTAAATTTAGTTATTAATTGATCTTTTCCAACAATCTACATAAAAAGTCCGATGTCTAATAATAATTTTCTACTAAGCTCAAAAAATAATAAGTTAATGTTTTCTTTTGCAGATATCGTACAATGCCACTAACAAACTAGTTTTTATCTTTCTTACAAAAGACGAAATGCACTGTAGCAATGGATGGCTATGTTATTTTCCGTGTTTTCAAAAGCATTTCGCATACATTTGAGTTACTCGTAAGCGGCATTGTGAAAGCTTTTTTTCTCTTTCGGTCTTCCTTCATCTCCTTCGATATATGTATAATATGCACGGTAGCATGTACAATTTATATGCGAGGAAATTTTTCTTCTTTGTACGATTTCGCTTCTTCAATTTTTTACGTTTCCCAAGCCACTGAGCATCGAAAGAACATTGCGTCGCTTTACCCTCCAACCTTTCTTTCTCTGCCGAAAGGTTTTTGCATGGGTTCGTGAGAAAAGGCTTTGCAACCAACGTCCGTGAAGACCGATATTACATTATTGACAACAGATCGACAATTGACTTCAAATATTGCCAATGGCCCTGCGGAAACCGCACGATGTCAATAAACAAAAAGATATGATGAATTCTTTGCCAAACGATACACGAAGACCATCTCGAAAGAACGCATACTTAATATTAACTAATGGGAAAGATGTAAAATTTATGAGACACATAATATTAAAAAATTTTAAAATATTAAATAAATTGCTTTTTTAGTGTAAGATATGTTATACTAAAAAATATTATCTTTAAAAATCTTACGAGTAAGATTGAATTTATTAATTATTATTTAATAGAGGAAAGTCCCCTATTATGAGATAGGCTCTTATGCGATAGCGAGGTTTCTGGTAAACTAATAGGTTCCATCTATTGGTTCCATCGTGAACTTATTGCCCTTAGTAAAACCTATTTAGTGGAGAATTCATTATTCGATCGTGATGGCATGTCTGAACAGACTGATTTTAGGCTACGCACGTTGGTATCTTAGATTACTGTGATATTTGATGAATGGTAATTAACGTTTAAGCAAAAAGCATACTGATCTGATTCTGCGGTTGAGATTCACGTTATTTCCAATAATGCATGGATACAAATCGAGCTGTTCATTATGAAGGAATAAATTGGAAACTGTTTTAATAATCGAAAACTGGTTGTTAAGTATTTTATGTACCGTCATAAATAACAAGTCTAAAAAGCTCGGTTTTCTATCTTGTCTCATTATGCATATTTTCAAATATAAATAAATAAAATTTTTGTTAAATAGTTTTCAAATATATTTCTTTGGAACAATAATTCTTCATTTCATTTCAATTTTTGGATCCCTAATTCTATCTATAACTAAATATAATTAAGTAGTTTTTGCTAACAAAAATACATAACTATAATAATAGAAAATTAAATATAATTAGAATAGATGATATTGAATAAATCTCCAATAAATCTGTCGTTTCTTCTTTTTCTCTAAAATTGTTAGCAATTTATAAATCAGAGAAGATAAAAAAATATTTGGCATTTGAACACATGTGAAATTTTCCATAATCGATACAATCGTAGCCTCTTTATTCATCTTGATAAAGTAAAAAAGAAATAGATAGTATCTATAAGAAATTAAGAGAGCAATAAACACAGCTGTAACATAGCTGCGTCAATTTGAATTTTTATTAGGGCAAGATTTAAGATTTAACATTATTAGCTTGCGTTGCGCAATAAACGTCTAGTTTATAGCGACTTGTAACGACGATAAGACGCAACGGCGCAGATAGGCGTACGACAAACGGTAGTGGATTATCTCGCTATTAGATAAAAATTCATTTCCGTCGTTACTCGGCCGTTTTACGCGCGGTGATTACGTTTGTCTCAAAATACTACTTTGGGACGCGCGTGGAACATGGATTATTCATATGATACCCGCTGTAATATTTATCCGAAACCGCGACACGCCGTGCGACGCAAACGAAATGTAATTTTTTTCGCGCAATTTCTCTTTTTCTTTCCTTTTTTTCCCTTACTTGCGAGTGCATGAATGTCCGGTTGTAAAGTAACCCTCGCGCGCCACTTCGAATGCATGTTAATTAAACGCAGAGGTAGCTCTTGTCGTCGCAGGTACTTTCCCGCCGTGGCTTTCACAATAATGGTGCAGACGCCGCTGCAGAGAACTTCCACCTACTAATCGAGTTTTGTCTAAAATATCCTGCGGCAATTTCGACCCCGCTACGCGCGGGGCACAGAGGTGCCATTAATATTAAATTCAACTGTACTTCATCTTAACGCGATCTTTTTATTATTACGCGATAGTAAAACCAATATGGTATCGCAAATGTCAAGTGGAAGCGTGATTGTAAGTGCTCGATAATAAAGACGATGAACTTTGATATCAATACGATGTTTCATCATAATTAACAAAAATAATTGGTTTATTATTCATGGACAAAAACAATATCAAAATATAATTCCAAAATGTAACACGTTTTTGTACAAATTTGCAGTTAATTTTGCAATAAGTTTCACAAAATTTAAAGTTCTGACTTTATTTGTAGAATCGTTAATTATTAATTTCATTTTATCGAGGAAAATGAATTACAAAGCTAATCGTATTTCGTTTCTTCTTTATATTTGTTTTTATTTTAGATAAAAATACGAGTATGTACATAGACACACACATACACATATATGTAATACATGTAATATATTATATTATATTTAGTCAAATTATTCAAGACGGAAGATTTAATCATCAAAGTTCATTGTTCTCATTTATTCCCTCCTTAATCAGAATAATTTGCTTATTTCTATTTTCACAATCTATCATAATTTAAACTCCAGAATTTTTTTCGGCTTTTCATATCATTTAACGTGACTAACCACGGATAAGCGATACAATAGCAATAACGTAAATATAATAGGGGCCAGAATTATGGATTTGACAGGCGCTTTAAAGACCAAGTTCATTAAAACGACGCCGTAGCATCGCCTTTTGTTCTCCGGGCAGACGGCATTAAATTTTCCACATGCTTGATGCACGCTCGCGAAATAAACCCGGTATATCACAATAATCTTGGTTGCTAGCGCCGTTCGACGTGAAAAATGACCGCTGCATCTAAAGCCCCCCCGTCGCCGCCGATCGTGTAATATACGTCCGATTAAAGATTTTTATGGCATCATCCTTCGAAAGAAGGGTTGGCTGAGCGTGTCGAAAATTGTGTAAAATTTTTTTCTGTTTATATTCCAAGTTCCATCATCCGTTTACTCCGCGTTTCATGTATCAATAATAATCTCCCTCTCGCGTGAATAAAATTCACGTATGCTTAATTAAATTCGCCATTAATAACCCGTACTTCCATATTTTCGCGTATATTACATTATAAAATTAATTCCGTAAACAGATTTTCTCAGCCGACTTAACGAGATATTATATTTTCACGATAGTAACTCGTGCGTTTTTTTTTACGTGCAATTGGAGTTTACACAGTTTGCGAGCAAACGGAACAAACATTCTTGTTACGACTGACAATTTACTGCTACTTTGCAGAGTTAATATTATTGTTGACTTCACAAACGCAATACCAAACAACTTTGAAAGCGACGAAAATGTATAGGAAATAATTAAACTGTCGATTCTACCCGAGGCATGGATAGAATCAACAGTTTAATGTTTAATTGATGGAAATAGATTATTTCATGAAACTACTGCAAACAACTTTCTATCATCTTCTATTGTTAACAAAGTTATTTAGATTACTCTCTTTTTCTCTAATTTGGAAGAAGTTAACGTCGGTCTATTTGTTTGCAACGATCAATTTTCTTTCATCCATTCGTACTGGACTCGTTTATTCTTCGTGACATATACTGTCCACACTGTCTTTCCTTCCACTTCGCGCCGCAACAAAATACGGGAGCGCACAGACGAAACAGACATAAAGGCTGACTGCAACAAGTTCGACCTACAATCGCGCAAATATACGAATTCATGCAAAAATGTGCAGATTGCGCCCGTGAAAGTTTGCATGCGTCGCGACACACAAATACGCGAAGAAACAGCACGCAATATGACCGCGCGCACCGCAAAGCAGGTGCTTCTTATGTCGATTGTGTCTGGTACTCCGTGTTCCCTGAATCAAGCATGCAACTCACTAAACGCTGAAACATGTAGGGCGGTCGCCTCCGCAAATCGTGTCCTTGTCCTTAGTTATTTACAACATGCACACGGCAGCGACAATATCGTCGGCTCCTCTTCGACGTTATTTGCGCGCGGTCCTCTTGCTTCGCGCGCGCAGGATAGATACATACTTATTTACCGGCATGTACGAACTTGCACGTGTACCACCGTACGTAGGGACGAGGGAGACGAGAACGTGTCGCGACTCTTTAGAAACAATATCCGCTGCGAGGTAACGCGCGCCACAGCCATTACGGGGATTTTAAAGGGAGATTAGTGCGTGCATGATGAACGCGCATTCGATTAATCGCGCGGAAATACCTCGAACTTTGTATCATGTAATAGCACTCGGTCTACTATTATAGGGTGTTACGATCTGTCGTATGACAAGTTGTTGGACGTGCCGGTTGTTATCGAATTGGAAAACTTTTAGGTGATCGGAGTGTTCTATAGAAATCCCAAAATCCCCAAAAATTTTTCTACACCGGGGTGGTTTATTAGCATCTTCAATAAAATCGTCATACAAAGATTGAGCTGTAACTACACAGTAATGAAGCTGGATTAATGATTAAATACTGATATAATCCACGTGCTTTATAATTGTTTGTTAAAAATAAAATTAATGCACTCTTACCGCATATATTTCACATTTTACAAAGATTACTTCACGAGAAAATTGTACACGGGAAGGCTATGGAAAGATTCCAAAAGATGTCGAAGTGCAATCTCGACTACTTGAACGACATTTCGTAAATCATGTGAGAATTTCGTTTTTCGTTATTTCTCGAACATACTGTCGTTCAATTCATCTCGGCGATTTCAAGTGTCAACGCATGCAGCTATTATAATTTTCATCTCTTATCTATCGGAAAATATTCCGACTATTATATTGCGTGAGATATAAATATCGTATAAATTGTATTAATTTATTAATACAATATATATTGTATAAATTGTATAAGTAATTTATCAATTTATCTATTATAAAAATCTATATAACTCATGTATGTAAAATCACTTTTTACTGTAATTGTTTTGAAGTAATAAATGAGATATAAAAAAATGCTTTTTTCAATTTTTTTTCTTATAATCCATAAAGTATTCGCATCACATTTAATTTACCTATCAGTAGTTCAGGTTTAACACAATTCCGACAGAAGGCGGGCAATAATTAAGTTAATATTCTCACAGGATATTTTGATAACCGGAGACTTGATGATATGCTATTTATCGCAAATTAAATGTGAGTTACATACAAATGTCTAGTATATTGACATCGTGCACTTTTATCTTGGTAGAACAGCGTGTTCGTGCTTATGCGACGAAACGAAAAGCTCGAGGGAAGCACGGAAGCAACATGGTGAACTGGGATTTTAATTAAGGAGCCGCGCGCCTCGTGCAAATGGCAATTTCTGTCGGCTGCGGGTAACGACGTTTCCTCGAGAGAAAGAAGAAAAAAACCGCTTAAATCGACCGGGTGGACGCGCTAGTTACTTACAGCGGAGTCATCATCTTTCCGAGGACACGAGAAGGTGCTTGTGAATCGGGAATGCCTGTGAATTGGCGGAGAAAGTAGAGAAAAATAGCAAAACAATTTCAATCGATTCTCATATATGTATAGCTTTATCCTCAAATCTTAATATTTAATCTCGCTCTCGCGTCTTACTTTCGTGCCAAAATTTCTATTGTATCTGATATTCCATCTTTAATTATATCAAAATCAGATCTGCGTTTCTCATGAGAGATATCAAATTGAATTTGCATGTTCAATACGAACATTTGGTATTTCCACTAGAAATCTCCGCTAATTTAAATATTCAGATAAAAACGATATGCAAATCGTTGATTAATTAAAATAAAAGATGCGCACGAATCAATGGGTAATTTCAAGCCTGAATTTGATGACAGACGGATTGGTACTGTTTTATTCATCTCTTATATAAGAATGTTATTGATTCGGATCAATTGCAGAAAAAAATGTAATATCTGGTTATAAAATTCAACAAAAATCCAATTTTAATATCAAGTAAAATATAATATTCGTTTCTTACTTATTAATATTAAAATTTATATTCATTTTAATAAAAGAACGTGCTAACGTGATATTCATGTGTTTTCCGATAATCAGCGATTCATGCAAAACCATATACAATGATGAATAAAGCTTTCTTTTATTTCGACTGTTTGAAAATAGAAAGAAAGCATTTAATAACTTTATATTTCATTTTTCGTCTCAATTATTACAACAAAAATTGTAAATCTATATGAAATAGATATACAATTCACTTGTATATGATATTTATTTTATGCAATAATGGTTTGGATATTTTCCGCGATAAATAAGAAAACGAAGATCATAGTGTCCACACGTACTGACATTTCAAGTCAACGAAGTAAATTAGATGACAGTATGTTCGAGAAACAAAATTCCACACAGGAATCACATGTGTGATCGACCGAATGTCGTCCGAGTACATCGTCGAGATTGCATCTCGGCCTTTTGGAATCTTTCCACTTCCTGTATACACAGTTTCTTCGCAAACTACTGTCTATCGACGCGACATACAGCAGCAAGTACATATATACATTGGTGGTGGCTTCACGTAATCCAAACAAGTATACGAGAGTTATTCGTAGCTGTGTACTTATAATACTTCCGGTATCACAGGTAGCAACAAATCAAAGTGCCGCGGTGAGACGTGCTCTGCAATATTTATTTTCAAAGTTACACTAATGTGCTTTCGATACCTCGACTTTTAAATAATTCGTTTATGGCTTTTCTCTGAACTAGAAATATATTTAATAAATTTGTATTTTAATACATATTAAAATATAAATTTTTACTAATATTATAATTGAGTAATTTACGTGATATATGTATAAAAAAGAATTTTTTGTAAAATTTATAACACGTGAAAAAATCAGACTTTATGATGTATTAAGAAAATGAAAATGAAGTAACACATACTCAATGTTTAATTCGAACGAAGAGGAAAGAAACAGTCTTTTGCGGTTTCCTCGGAATGGTGTTTATGCAAGCACGCAAAATAGCTCGGTAAAGTAATCTCGCGGTTTCACTGGCTAAAAATAAATACCACGTTGCGCGACACAAAGTTGACGTCTCCTAATAAATTCACCTTTTCCCCGGAGACCGGCACATTCCCAAAACCTCGACATAATTCCCGCATATTAATCATGCACGCTTAAACGAAAGAATAACATCCAGGTCAGAGTTGAAACCACTTTTCTCGTAAATCTCCGCGTTTCAAGGCCATAGAAGGTGCGGATACAACCGAATTCCACGATCTCTCGGATTTGCTCGCGCGCCGACGGAAACTCTCACGACGGCCGTCGGACTCCTCGATATCTTTCGACTTGCTCTTCCATCCCCGTCGACGTGCTTTATTTTCCATATCGCGGATCTCTCGCTAAACATACCAAACTCACCCTCTTTCTTGGATCGTCTGTCGAATGTTTTCATTTTCCCGACAATTCCAACACGCGCGTGGCTATATCCTTATTTCTTATTTCTTGCTACCTCTCGTATCCTGCGCGTGATAATGCTCGCTTGATACACACACTCTCTCTCTCTCTCTCTTCTCTTTCTTTTTTACGATTTGTCGAAAACCAATTTAGGTGGGATATACCTCCCAGTCGATTTCGTTTCTGCGAATATCAGCTAACCGAACCACATCCTCCAAATCCATAATCCATACCATTCAAAAAATCTTGCGCGTCTTGTTTGTTCGTACCGATTTTAGAGAAAATATTGTGCGCAAGCTGCACGAGTGCAGAGTCTATATTTGTCGTAACGCCATTATCGATTGCCAGCAACGCCGCGGTAGGGTCCGAAATGGCGAACGGCTGTTACATCAGCGTGTACGACGAGGATGTTTGCAAGTGTTACCGCACGTTTACAACGTTCACCGGAAGACACTGCACTTTTTCGAGATCTTACACGTCTGAAGCGTGTACAAGTTTACGAATAAAAATATTGGCTAATCCTGTAAGTCAGAATTTCTATTTTAATAGTATAGAATATTCTATTTCACTTTGGATGCGTGCTCAATGAAATAAATATGGAAATATTTAAAATAAGAAATTAAAATATTTTAGTGAATTGAGAACCGTTGCAAATAGATGAAAATTAAATTTACGGCTTCATCACCAAGATGTTGGTTATTGATCGAATATCAAGAAGTTTGATTAGCAACAACTTTCTCTGTTAAAGTTACACTAATAAAGAATTTATGGAGTTCGTTAAAAAGTCTATAACTTTAAAGAAACGTGACAGTTTCACAACATGATATTAAAATGAAGGCAACTCTAAATTAATCTTTCCTTGTTAACGATTTTCATCTAGGAAGTAAGCCCACTGCTTATAATTATTAAATAAATTTGTCAATAATATGTGTAGCAGCATATATAACAATAATTTATCACGTATCACGTATAATATCGATATATAATACATTATGATATTTCATAATTGTTACAGCATAATCAATATTAAAATATTCGCATCTGATAGTAATTACAATAATGTTTATAAAACTTATTTCTCTCTCCTCTCTCTGTTTAATTAATTTAAATTATTACACACATCACAGGTCTCCGTATTTACCGCAATGAAGTCTATCTCAGACGTGCAGTTAATTGCTGTTACTTATGAGTCTCTATCTCAGACGCTATTTGCAAATTGACTTGGCAAGATCCAAGATGTTTTCATAAGACTCAAAGATTACGCGAAAGTTGTTAACCTCACACAAATTTTACTCATGTAAAGTAGCAATATTAAGAATCAAATATAAGATAAAATTGCAAGATAAAAAAATCAGAAAAAAAGAAAAAGAAAGGCAAATTTAAATAACGTAAATAGCGTATATAATAACTGATCATGGGTTATATTTTTAAAAAATATGTTCCACTTTATTATTACGAAGAAGAGAAATAAAGTATTATGTTTCTTAGAAAATAAAATGAAAAATATAGAATTAATTTTGAACTTCATATTTTTAGCAGACGGCGCAGAGTATAATATTGCACTGTACTTTATGTATTTTGCGTTATGTATTTTGAGATAATAATAAAGCCAATTATTCTGAGAGGATTATACAGTACATTAGAGAGATAGAGCAGCGCCTCAGGGTGGCAGTAATTTATATGCGACTGAAAGCCTTAACGACCGTGATGTTGGCCTCGCGAATTTGCGAGATTATTACAATGGAACGCTCTATTAATAATTTTGCTATCTTATGCCTTCAACTTTTTCCAAAACTACTCGAAAATACTATTTTACTTCATTCATGTTATAGACATAGACGTATGACAAAAGGACTGTGATAATGTTTTATTGTTAGATTAAATATCCGCGCCAGTATTTCACTCCTCGAATATATAGAAGTAAAAACTTGAGACATAATTACGCTTTTTTGACTGACACCATTTCTGTACAAAATTTCACGAGAAGAAATACGTGGGTTTTGCAATAATATTAGCAAAAGTGACGGAAATAACACAGTTACTTCCACTTTATCGCAAAAATACGCTGTTTACTAGTCGATTAGCGTTTAACGATATAAACGACATGACGTGCATATAAAAAGAAAGAAAAAAAGGAAGGAGGGGCAGCCGTTGCTTGAAACATGCTAGTGCATCTATGGCGTTACGTCGAGCTGCAACGTAAATAGCACGTGCAACGTACTCGCGAGCGCGTCGATCCGCGAGCAACAAAAAGAGCTTTGTAAAAGTTCAGTGCGTTTCCCCGCCGTAGATCGTAACACATTCTCTGCAGGAGCGCGCGAGACTGATTCGGCTCGCTTGGTGCATCCCTATATATCGTGTCTCGCGCCCCGAATTAGATTTAAATTGGAAAAATTACATGGTCCAATTGCAAATTGCATTTCCATTTTCGTCGCCGCAATCCCTCTCATCCCCCCCCTCCCATCTCCTCTTCTTCGTTTTTTCACCGGCGCAATTTGCATAACGTCGCGTGTACAGACCTGTGTACTGATAGCTAAATTTAATTTTATCAAAAAGTAAAAATAAAAAAAAGCCTCCGCAATTCGAATTTTTACGCGTGATTTCCTCTATAGTTAGTAACTCTAGAGCGTGACGAGTACCTCCGTCCTCTCGACTTAGGAATAGCGATTCATCCCTGTTGCGCGTTGTTTCCCAAAATTATAGGAAGACCTCACTCAATTTTTAAAAGTTTATGAATAAAATAAGACAATACTTTCCATTCTCTTATAATAATTTATTACTCCAAGTGTCTTTATGAGCAATAACGTTGTTAATCTTAATTTTGAGGATCGCACGGAATTAAAGATGTATATCTCATATTATTTTATATCTCTATACAACTTTCCAATCTGATACATGTTCGCTTTTACAAAAATTCATTTTTTACACACATTAAGAATTGACTCTCTATATTAAATTACAAGAAAAGAAATAAAACGTATAATTATTTATACGTAATTATATGTATATCTTATGTGGAATATATCTTACGTCTCACATGACTATATATCTATGTCTTGAAATTTGATGCAATTAATCGAAGGATTAATGACTAGAGAAACTAAATCTACTGTTATGTGTGTGTGTATGTGTGTGAAGATTAAAACAACTTAATTTCGACGCGGAGATAGACATTTTATACTTCCATCAAAAACAAGAATACAAAAATCTCTATCAACACCGCAAAAGTGTTAATTTTAGACGATAAGTAATGTATGCCACCTAGAAAATCATTGAGCGAACACACTATTGGCACTTGTTATAACTTGGAAGAAAAATAATAAAATATTTATAGATCGTTTGTAAAATCGAATATCGATCGATATTCTCGCTTTTGGTAATGCTCGGAGATACGATACATGATATGCCGAGACTTTACGATGCTGTGCCTGCATTTTACCACTCTGGCGTAGTTTATATGGTTTACGTTGCACTTAGAGGATCATATTCTAAAGCGAGTACTAAATCAATTTGATATCATTTTACGTTACTGCTAAATTACTGCTAAGTTATTACTGCTGGATTACATCTACTTCGATTTGCCGCTTTTATTGCTCGTTTTTCATTATTCCTTCTACAGAATTGTCTCGTATAAACAAATTATTAAACATACTTAAGAAATTTTTCATACTTAGACAAAACATTGATGTTTCAATTAAATAATTATAGTTAATGTAATTTAAATTTGTATTCTTTATAAATATTAAATTATTCTATACATTTTACAAAATTATAGAAACATCATTACAGATATTTCTTTCCAAAACGAAGAATATTCTATTCGAAGTATTTTATTCGGAGTAACACTATCAGATACAGTTTTATTTAACAAATCCGAAATATGTATATCACTGAACTAATATTTAAAAAACATACCTACTTTATGTTTTAATTTATCTTTCTTTAAAATAAAAAAAAAATTTTTTAATATTAAAATTTGCATTAAAAATAAAATTATTTTCATTAACATTAATCAAACACGAAATAATATATATAAAATAAAGTTTTTTTATTCAAAAGACGAAAAAGGCATATTTTAAGACACAAAGCAGGTGTTTCATCTGCTCCTGATTATGACGCCTTTACATTTGAGAACTGCACGTGCCTCATCTTGTTGCTCTCAATTATTCAAGGGATAATAACGAGCCTTTATTAGTACGCATGACATGTCACAAGTCGCGCACGTGCTATTTCGCAAAATTTATTCAGGTCGCTTTGCGGAATAGGAATGTTATTCACATTGCGTACGCGAGCCATTAATTAAATGTACTCCAATTTTTCTTTGTTGCATTACTTCGTTACCCGCTCAGAAGCTATTGATGTTTGCTCATTAAGAAACACGCGAACAGACGTAACCGTTAGTTCTTTCGATTTGCAAATCACCTGTCGGTTGCTATATCAGAGGGCAATCCCTTTGTGCATTATTTGTTTAAATTATTTTTTACTACACATACACACACACACAATCGTTTCTGCTCGTCTTTCTCTCTATTCTTCCCGTTCCTATGTGATATTAATGGTTGTGAAATTGAGCAGCTGAGTTTGTCTTTAATTCAGTATAAGGAGAATGAAGCTTATACGAGAGAAACAGATACCGCCGGGCACGTACCGAGGGTAGCTTAAAGGAAAACGATTCGCGACTAATAGAGGATTTGCGAGTCTGTGAGTTGGCTCAATGACGGTACTCAAGAGAAATTCTCATCTGTACGACATGGATTTGAAGATGCGAACTCCCTCGAAATGAAAGAGTTCAGTTCCTTTTATTAGAGCGACTGCGTAAGACAGCGCTTGTTAGTCTTTTAACGCTTCCTTTTTCTGGAACGGACAACATGAAAGAACCTGAAATATTGAAAGTTCCTTCGAGAAACTCCATTTTTCATCCAAGATATTCTACAAGTGTCTACATGTACGACTTTCCAGCAAATATGTAAATGCTCGTTGGAAGCAAAAGTTTTTTGGAAAGAATTTAAAGAATGTAGAGTACACATATCTCTTATTACACTCGTATTATTACAAGCCTATTAAGGCTGCATTCCGATATTCACTGTCAGTACTACAAATCTATATTTTACGTCACGTATACTATAGATTTTCAGTACTGAAAGTTGTTGACAATGCTGACAGTGAATATCGAAATGCAGATTGTTTTATATTAAAACAATTTAATAAAATTATTATAAAATAATTTAATTTACATTAAAAGCTTTCCGCTTTTAATGTAAATTAAATTGTTTTATAAAAATAAAAGTTTTATATAATATGATTTTGCGATAAAAACTTTTAATATATGTATTTGTTTTCGACATTTTCGATTTGATATTGTAAAGAATCTATCTACCGCAGGTTTATCAATTACTATTACTTATTTATCTTCTTCTTTCTAACTATTACCTATCGTATTTGAAACATGCACCAACATCTGTCTTATTCCGTCTGCTTCTACTCACGAAATTGTAGATAGGGCAAGTTATGTGTACCCGAAATAGGATCGTCCGACGTGATATGTACGCGAATTGCACATCGGCCTTATTATTATTTCACCTGTAGCATCAGGTGCTACGGCGGGACTATGTGCCCGGGGAATTCGGTTCCCGGCTTGTACAAATTTGCACTTTGATCGAGAATACGTGTCCTTCCGCGGCGAAACGTCAAGTGGAATCCACGCCGAATAATTACGTCGATAGAGATCCCAGCGTGTCCTGCAGAATGAAACGTTCCGGAACAAAACGCGTATTCCAATTTCGCTCGACATTACCGTTCTATTCCGCCCGTCGCACACACACAACTGACAATATTATTCATTTGAATAAATGTAATTTAACATACGGAAAAAATTAATATCATGTTAGCGAATTCAATATCATAGCTGTTGATTTCAAATGTACATATAATTAAAATTCAGTAGCACGTCAAATTATCTCATTTAATTCTAAATATTGCCTTAGTAAATTACGCCAACAGAGCTCTTTTTAATTGAATAAAATATCGGCTACGTCTGATTTTAGATAGAGCATTTGAACGTATTTTAAAACCGGTCTATCTTGAAGAGATATGAACTATTATACCTCTCTTTTTCTCAAATTGATAGTAATAAGGAAAGAGAAACGACTTTTTTTCAGTCAGTTACCTGATAGCAAATTTCTACAGAGCGAGCGCCGAGTTTATTCAGAACAATATTTTTCGCGCTTATTTATACGCACGAGGGATAAAGTTAA
This sequence comes from Temnothorax longispinosus, assembly GCF_030848805.1. Lineage (NCBI taxonomy): Eukaryota > Metazoa > Arthropoda > Insecta > Hymenoptera > Formicidae > Temnothorax > Temnothorax longispinosus. Next base: position 5,296,866 of record NC_092362.1, on the reverse strand, counting down.
CAGGTGTCTGAATTATCGCGGATTCGGCCGCACGTTGATGTTAGACTCTCGCGCAGTCTCCGACTCTCATCTCCCGGCTTGCCGGCTTTTGAGCCCGCGCACAGCGGTTCAGATAAATTTTTCATCCAGCGCGAGAGAACTTCTCCAAGAGTTGCGTACATATTTCCCACGGGGGTTTCCGGTTCCCTTTTACGGCGAGCCTAGCCGCGCACGATATAACACAATATGGTTCTAATATGATACCTTATACTTGCGTTTAAGACCCTGATAATAGGGCGCCGCCAGCATTGTCCTATTCATGAGAGATTTAACATAATATTTGCCATTGAAGTCCTACTCGGGTCTATTCAGTGCGCCCGCGCCGTCAGAAATTGCCCCTGGATCCATCTCGAATATTGTTGTGATTCCGCCCCTTTCGCCCACTCCTCACCCCCACACTCTTGACTCTTCCTCTCCTTAATCGGCCAACTCCAAGTTTCGCTATTAGAACGCCGCGGAGAGTATCTTACGTAAATGCCGCTCAATAGCGCACCTTTGAAACAGGCGAGCTCCGCTCGACAAGATATATAATCCGCAGGAAAGAGATGAGAGGGGTGAAAGAGGGAGACAAAGGTAAAACGTAAACGTACTCGCGTGACAAACGCGCCGGAATCCACGAGAAATCGAGGCAATATCAACAAGCAGGATAAACAAACGATAAGTCAAAACGTGTCAGGATGTGAATAACGACGGGAATTTACGATATAAAGATGAAAACGACAACACACGTCCCAAAATTATCAAGATCGCGCTCAAATTATTGACTTTTGGGATCAATAAAATCGATATTTTTAAATGTGATTTTCATCAAATCGCTGTTACCATTCGTCAAAATAAAACTCTTGAGATTTGCCGAAGTTTAATTAGCTAAAAATTAAGACCACTATCTGTTCGCGTTTTTAATGTTCGACGAGCTAGAAATTCATGATTCTTACTTATTAATAACTTGAGAATGTTTGACGTCACGATTTCAATATGGTATTTTTGGAGGAATTTATATTTAATCGTTCAAGAGGAGAGCATACAAAATGTAAGACACTTTAAAGATTTAAATAGAACTTATACCCGTATTCAAAATTATATCGTTTTAATTTGTTTGAAAACTGTGCGGAAGAAGTAGAAGAATTTTTATTTTTAATCTCAAGCTAACAAATATATCGCAAATATAAGAGAACGAGAGACGAACTTTCCACAAAGATTTCGCACTTTTCGGTCACTCCTATTGTCGCTCATGTCGACCTACCGTCAAAAGTTTCTCGGACGGCTTAATTTTCCCAGAAACAGACTTAACCCACTTTCCATTCATCCGGCGATTATCTTAACGGGGAGGAAGGAGGCGCGAGTGCCGTAGAAAAGAGGAAGAAGTCAGGAACCGGTATCATAAATCGTCCTCAATGTCTTCACATTCCGCCGCGAGCGGGAAAATAGCGTGTCACGATCATTCGCGATCGATGGAACGGTCGTCGATCGATCGACCCACCAATCGGACGAATGAACGAACGCGAACGTACGAATGGATAGCGAAAATAATTTCGCGAACTCTCAATGGGAAAGCACGGGAAGCAATCACAACCTGCGAGTTTTCTGGCGCGCGTTTCTCTCGCCCTTGCTGACAACGTTATCCGCTGGAAAGGAACATTTCGCGCTGTCCCACTGCAGTCGCCCGTTGCAGATTGCATCACGATTGATATCGCGGCTGTAGCAGTAACGGCGCGATAACGCGCCTGTTCACACGCGGTATTAATGCGCATTTCGCGACTATGTTTGATTCGTGGACGGCGATGGCGAATATTGTGTAAATTCGGAAATGTGTGCACGAACTCCACATTTACTGCGCTTTTAACGCAGCGTAATATTATATATCCATTTCGCGATTTAGCCTGAGGCAGCTTTTATTTTCAACGAATTCACGTTGTGTAGTTAATTTGCTGCGTCAAGTATTTTTCTTTAGTTCTTTACTGTTAGTCCTAATCCTATTTTTTAAATGATAACATCAACGTTGTATAAATGAGCAAAAAGATTTCAATTTAAATGAGCGATGTGTAATTAATTTATTTTACATTTAAATAAAAAAGCAGTTTATAAAATTACAAATACATAACTTTTGTTAACAGTAAAATTAATCAAATCTCCATTTAAATTGATATTTTCGAGTCATTTTGAAAGTATTAGCTGTACATATTTATGTATTACCTACATTTATTCTTGCATTTCTTCTATTACCTTCCAATTTGCTTCAATAATTAAACTTTGCAATTTATATATTTAATACATAAATTGTGAAGTTTATTTATTATAATATATATGAAAAACATATATATATACATATATAAATAGAAAAAAGTTAAAGTTCTTAAAAGAAAAGTTTGAATTGGTTAAAATGTCTCACAGGCAAGAAACGGAGAACATTTTGCATATTACAAAATGTACTTCTCATAACCGTAATGTGAGATCTTAGAACGAACGGAGACCAAGTATAAGGAACTCTTTGCTCTACCAATTTATCGTAGCCCATAGAGTCCATGGAGAATTGCAAGTAAGAATTTTATGCAGATAAGAGCTTATGCACATTAATTTTAACCGCTACACAGAAGTTAACTTTAACAACGTAAAGTGGACTTTTGCGTATCTCCCCTCGTGCGAGGGCAAAATGCACGAGAGAATAAGCGCATACAACTCGTTCGATGGCTCACCCCATCGAATAAAACCTACGAGCACTGTTTTTCCGTAATAACATTTCCCAATGCTAGAACGTTTGACATTCAAATGCACGTAACGAGGCTTTTCGCGATACATTGTGCGAACTGCTTGCATCGTGTCCGACGCGCGATGCGCGATAATGCCCGTGAAGCGTTTTGCGGTGCATTCGACATTCGAATATTCCCGATGCGTGCGGTGCGGACCGCGAAATTTTGTAAGCTCGTGATCCGCGATGTAATTTGACTTTATTCAAAAAAGAGGAGACATATTTTAATGGAGAGGATAATTTATGCGCGCCTGTGCTTCCGCGATCCCGCATTTCGCAAGCTTACGACTCGAAATTTTTATCACGGAGACAATACCTGAGATGCGTTTGTTCAAACAACCATCGCCGATATTTTTCAGAATAAAATTCTGCTATATTCTGACGAATCCATTTGCATTATTACTTTTATATTTTTACGCGTAGACATGTACGTAATTAACAATGATTTAGTATTACATTAAATTACACAATCATATAAAACATTTATGTCAAAATTTTTATGATTTAAATATTAAGGACGTACACACATTATATGTGACTAAATAAATTTTAACTAAATTGGGACATGATTTTTCATTGCTGTTTTACAGAATATTTAATACACTAAAGCGGCTAAAGAATTCCGTAATTAGACTTTTGCCCATTATGGAAAAGCCGACTACAAATTCATACGCATCAGTTAGATGACATATTTCACGCAAAATCAGAATGATTGATGCAGCTTCGTAGCAAATATCTCTCTTAAATCTTAAAACGAACAAATTACAGCCCGTTATATATCAGGCATCTCTCGGTATCGCGATATTTACACAGGCGGTCATAGAAAACTTTTCTGGTTAAACTTTTATTTCACCGTCTGCTTGTGTTTCCGCGTGAAAAATTTGAGCATAAGAGGAATATACGTATTGCATTCAGTTACGCGATATGAAAAACGTATAAGTGAGTGACGTATTTATGCATTTCACATGTATATTTGCGTAGCTTGCATTACTGCGCACGATACAGAACGTACACGCGATACTGTTGTGTCGCAGTTCCTCTTGTTTCGCTATTTTTGAGTTTGTCCGTCGAACGGAATCCCGCGAAACAAAAACACATAGACATTAACATTATATTTCGCGTCCCGCGTTTATTATTTGACTATACGTATGAATGATGCGGTTAAATTCTTTATTACCCGGCCAAATGTTTTACCGCGCGGAGTAAGGATCGAAAGATGCAATAAAAGCACATTAATGCTTATACGTGCATTATGCAACCCTGCGGCTTAAGGGATTTAAATTTGTATCCACGAAGTCTCAAATAACTTTAATCCCAGAACCATTATGTAAAATCGCAGACTACTTCACTTCATAATATAAAAGCCGCTGCATAAAATTATAAACTATATTCGGTTGACTTTAACTAATTTAAGCTTTATATCGTGTTTCAATTATTTAGTTTAATATTAAGACAGTAGATGATTAAAGTTACATTAGACAATTGAACTATTTTCTATCATTTTTGTTATATATCCGCGAAATATTCTTATAAATTGTTATACACACACATAAAAATAATCATTCTACAGCCAAGGAAAGCATTTACTTATTTTATTTTATTTCTTTTAAGTAAATTTTCTTATAACAAAGAATATTTTCTTACTAATAGTTTTCAAATATCTTGACACAAAAGTCTTTGAAAACCAGAATATTGTTTTGAGTAAATTTAATGCTTACAATGATTTTTTATGGAAGATTTGTGGATTAAGTATTTAATAAAGTTATGTATCCGCAAATCTACCATAAAGTCATTGTAAGTATTACATTTACTCGAAACAATATTCTGATTTTCAAAGACTTGTGTCAAGATATTTGAAAACTATTGGTAAAAAAAATATTCTTTGTTGTAAGAAAAACTTACTTAAAAGAAATAAAATGAAATAAGTAAGTGCTTTCCTTGGCTGTAGAATGTTTATTTCTCTCTGTATATAAACAGACTAATATATCTCGCAATTAGTCTCTATCGTATAATAGAAATACGTCATTTGCGAGCTTTGTGCGAAAATGTGAAAGTATCCACGTGCGCACAATAAATTAAGGAATAATTATACATAATCCTCAACTAATATCGATCCTGATCTATTATATTCTATCCACTTTGAGGCAATGAATTTATGAGCCATTATTTTTATCTATATCGTAGTATCTTAACGTGAGGTAGAATCATATATATCTATACATACCTAATATAATTTTAATAGATCCATTACCTCAAATTAAACTGAAGCGTAATCTCTGACTCACCGATACGACGCGCAGCGGCGGAGTTATCGCACAGGTCGAGAAGCTCCGTTGATCTGTAAGGAAATGCAAATATAATTTAATATAATACGATTTTACGACAATGCTGAAAATAATTAATCCCCCTCGTCTGTATACGTGGGTCTACAGAACAGCGTCCGAACCAAAATGATAATCTGCTCGTAACTGTAAAACTTGCAAGCCTGCCAGAAAATATTAAATAAACAATGTTTACCAAAATGGCTGTAAAATCAACTACAATGCGTAGACAGGTGTTTCTCATAAATTTCAGTATTTTGTTTTAATACTTTAAAGTAGAGAAAAATAGCGTCGTACATGACAGATCTGCGTATGCGCTCCGCGAAGGTGCATAAAAAACGTATACAGACAGAGGATTAATAATTCTGAGAATAATCGATCGCGTGTGAAACGATCGATTTACTCCGTGCAAGTGACAAATATGACGACGAAAACTACTCACCGCAAGGCTGCTCCGCCGTTGCCCGACGCCGTCCCAGGCCGCCTCCTCCTCTCATTTTTCCGTTTCTTCTCGCTCCCTCGTGTGGCACTCACATAACACCTGCGAAAGTACGTTAATTACGATCGTGCGGCGATTCAAACGGCACCCCCGACGTTAATCGTACGTGACGCGCGCACTTTAGCGATGTACCGGCTGTACGTCGTGACGTAAGAGAGCGGCGCGAAAAAAAGAGCGAGAAATGGCGAGCCCGCGATCCGCCCGACATCTGTGACGTTTCACAAATTACTGCGACGGGCGTATCTCAGGTGGTACAGAGGGTTTTAATTACCGATACGTACACGCACACACGCACACTCGCGCGCACGCGGAACAGATACCGAATTTATGCCGCGACGGTCGACGAATATAAAAATATAGAAGATTAATCGCGACTCGGAAAACTCGATCCGCGATGCTCCGACAGTCCCAGCGAGAAATGACCCGTCGATAGACGTCGATTCGACGGGTCATTTCTCGCTGGGATACCGTACGACGAGAAATTTGAAGACGCGACGATAAATATATATGTGCGAACACGCGAGCGGCATCGAAAAAGTAATTAATCTCTCAATAATAAATATCGCGACGCAATCCGCGTCGTATCGATGTTTGCTTTTACTTTACGAATCGCGCGAAATACGTACACGCGATTTGATGAACAGCCTCGATACGCGAGCTACGCGAATCGCCATTTTAAATCACTGATATAATCGGAAATATATTAAAGGATGATGGGGTTTTCCGTACTTACTACGTCCCGTTTGGAAAGCTAACGACAAATACTGATATTATTTATTGCCGTGTCTCTTCTCTCTATAGCTTCATTTAATCTCGACGATAGATTGCGAGAGATACCTACTTAATAACAACGCAACGACACGGAGCGATACACAAAACCACCTGCCTACCTGTGCCTGCTCGAAACTCGGAGTCACGTTAGATCCGTGTGAAGCTGGCGCCAGACTATGCGCGAATCCTGATTCGTGTGGTTCGCCATTCGCGCCGATTCGCCAGCGGAGCAGTTTTTTGACGAAATCAAAGAGATGAATCGAGAAATCACGAATAACATATGACGAAGTATGAATAGTGGAGGGTCTACATTGTTAAACGGCGAATCTATACGAATGGCGAACCGCGAAACGCGCCAGCTTTAGATCGAGGTGTCTGTTCCGCGCCGCGTCCGTGGTCCGTGTCCGTGTCGGCTCGTGCAGTGGTACCAAATGAGTTCGCGTCTTCTCGGCGAGTCACGCAGGTGGGGATAGAGTGGGGGAAAATGACTAGACGCGGCGCGCGCGATGTGCGATGGTGCGTCATGTGCCTACTGCCTAGTCATCTTGCCCTCCTCTACCCTCTACCCCCACCTGCGCCGCGCCGAGCGCGATGAATTCGCGACTTTGCGTGTAACTATCGTCGCGAGAGAACAAACACCGAGCTGCGTATCACTTTGCCGGCATTCCCGTCCGCGTTTTCGCTAAAGCGGCTAAAGCCCCGGACACACACTTTTTCGTAACAGTAACAGTAAAGTTTCGACCAATCGACGTACGGCCGTACGTTCCCGAATCGAGCAACGCGATTGGTCGAACTTTACTGTTACTGTTACGAAAAAGTGTGTGTCCGGGCTTTACTCTTCAGAGAAAACGATCGCGCATTTGAAAAGATAATAAAAAGCCATTGCGGCGAATCGTGGTCTCGTTTCTCGCTACAAATTGTAGGAATTTATTTATGATCGCGAATAAAAGAAGCGTTTAAGAAAACACGTGCCGACCGTTGTATTATATACTTTTAGTTTCGATGCCCGCGATGTTATAGGCCGGTTCTACAATACATAAATCGTATATCGGAGTCAGATTTCGGAACGCACCCGACGATCCAATGAGAGAGTTTCTTCCTCGAAAACGAATTCTCTCTCCTCATTGGGCCTTCGGTCTTCGGCTGCGTTCCGACATCCGACTCCGATTTATTGTAGAACCGACATTAACGAAACTGTAGTAATTGCATGACGCGATATCAAGATCCGTTCTATTCTATTTCATTACGAATCGTAAAAGTTTATTAATCGCGAATCGTATATACGTTTCTCTCTTGCGAATGAATTCGAAGAATCGAGCCCCAGGTAAGCCTTCGAAAAAGAACAGACGCGAACGTGTGTCTAAATGAGTTCAAGATTTCTAATCGACGCACTACGGCGTTGAAAAGCACGCATTCGCCATTTGGCGGCAGGTGCGCATTACAACGTATCATAACGCGTCTCAACGCGAACGCGGACATCGAAACTAATAAAAATAATACATCGCCAACGGTCGGTGCGTGGTTTGTTGTCTCTCGCGTACGACGCGGACGCCGGGTATACACAAAGTTATCGCGCGTCGTCATTCGTCACTCGTGCTTCGAGTCTCGAACGGGCTGGCACGCAGGCAGACAGTTCCGCGTTATTATCTCTCGGGGTGTAATCGCGTTAACATCCGCGGCGGTCGTTTTTTCAATCGGAGCAGCGGTGGCGAACGTGTTAAGCGTGTGCGATTTGCGACGATTAAGAAACTTTTACGATTCGTAATGAGAAACGGTTCACGGCGACGACTTTTTATTGTCTTTCGGGGCGCAATCGAGCCGAGTATTACGAGCAACACGAGATCATTCCTCGTGAACGAGTAAGCGAAGGTCTTATAAAACTCGCGATGAACGAAAAAGAGTTTTGTAACGAGAAACGGTTCATCGTGGCGACAGCTCTTTATCATCTTTTGAAATGTGATTGTTTTCTATGAAGAGTTAACGATCGCGGACGGGACGACGCGACGGGAGTGCCGTGCAGAGTATCGCGCGATCGTTGTGTTCTCGAGATCGATGTACGTGCGATGGCAATTAACCGTGTTCGCGAGTGAATATTGTGCGACCGCTATGAAGAAATCTGAGAGGAGGAGGCGGCGGCCTGGGAGGCTTCGGGCAACGGCGGAGCAACCACAAGGTAAGTGTAATTTAGTTAGAGTAGTGTTGGTTGTTCTTTAAGCATTATTACCAAATATCTATTTGAAAAATGATTTAATTAAAATTATATTGTGTATAGATAATTTTAAGATACATGTATAATAAATGCAACATGTCAGATTCATTGCCTTGAGATGGACAGGCTAAAAGATATTAGTGCTGATGTAATACTTAATCTTGGAATATTTCTAAAATCTTTCATTTATTTATTATATTTTTATATACATGATATTGATTTATAAAATAGAATTCTTAATAAGTACCATTATTGATACATTTGGCGTTTTATTATTATTTTTACTAATTACGAGAGATACCAGTTGCCTAGAATGAACGAGGAAGTGTCCATGAAAAAACAATAAGAAATATTTTACAGATAGAGTAAGCTAAAAAATGAACAAAAATAAAGTAATTTTTCTAAAAAAAAAAAAAAATTTATTTTAAATCTAAGAAAGATATTATAATCCTTTACATACTTTTTGCCAAATTTCTGTTCTTAAAAAAGATCTTCAGGAAACGTAAAGGAATCGTCATAAGAATATCGTATTAATACTAATGCAATTTATGAACAATTTTCAAGTATCAAGCATATTATAATTATTACATAAAGAGGAAATAAAATGAAATTATGACAAATAAAGTATCTGATGGTTCTATAGTTTTACAATATAGAATTTTTACTTGGATTCCTTCATGATGTTCTTATATCGCATATATCTGTTATATGAAATAAAAATAAATTATATGTACATGTATAGAAGACAGGGAAAAATTATTAATTTAGTTGCAATTTCCGCCAGATTAATTAGCCATGTATAAATTTCAACTTATATACACGAAAATATCATAGTAAGCTTATAGATATCTTTATTATAAATTTTGCATCTGATATTCGCCTGTGTTTCGATCTACACAGAGATTTCTCCGCAATCTTTCTAAATTTAAGCGTTAAATCCGGTTAAATCATTAGCGATTTTAATGTTCTTGATGCTATTTTCTTGCCATTTCTCTCTTTCGCATTTGCGAATATTATAATGAAGGGCTCGCCTTGCAACAAGCGAATTCCACGTGCGAACCCGAATTGGGCCACTTTGCGGTCATGGCCGTTCATAGTAACGCCAGTGCCAGTGCCATTATCAGGGATTGCATAATTCGAGAAATCGGACGATCATTATTTCGACCGATATTTTGATTGAGCGCCCTTAGGTAAAGGATTTGCATTTGCTTCGCATTACGACAATGAATTATGTTGGATTCTCCGACGTAATTGAATTTATATAGAACCACTTGCGTATAATAATGCCACATAATTTCGTTACTAGATCACATTTTTTAGCAACGCTCTTATTTTCAATCTATATAATTGATCTATTTTAATTTTCCAATTGTTATGCCCCTTTCTGCTTTCTAGCCTTTCTCTCTCTCTCTCTTTCTTTTTAATATATAATCCCCCTTATAGTTATACTAATTATGTAAACGCTACATACGCGGTATTTTCGTCCATGACTTATATAATCTTTTGACCTATCGTTATATTAAGAATATTCGATTGCTCGTTAAAAGTTTAATATTCGTGACTTGTAGTCACGCCAACTGCTTGATCGATTGCCGCATAATGGTATAAATCGGTTGTTATTGCGCAATACATCAACAAAATCAGCATCTTAAATACAACTTTCTCAGATCTTGGTGCGCTCATCACGCGTTCGTCGAAAGCTCCTCCGAGATTTTCGCGAAAACAAATAACAAACAGAAATATCTGTTATCGAGCAATATTTGACAAAGAACGGATTTTTCAAATTAACGAGACTAATTTTCACGAGAATAAAAAACGAAAATAAACGAGCACGTTGAGATAGAGCGGTATATCAGCCGATTTGCTGAAAAACTACTTTATTACACCCCGGGCGCGTGCTCGCGATATGTGTCGGTATTTCGTATATGAGCACAGATTGAATATCGTATCAAATACCGCGTAATTCTAACGGCGTTCATGATCAACGACTTTCGGCGGAGAAGCCGAGGCTACAATGTCGCGATGAGCTCAGCCAAATGACGAGTAATCAGCGTTTAACTTCGTTCAGCGCGTACAGGTAGAGACGGTATTCTCGGTCTATATCGAGTAATTTGGCTCAAGTACAATTTCGTTGCCGTAACTACCGCGAACCGTATATATTACGGCGCGAAAGCGATCCGGTTCTCTGCCGCGAATTTAATCCGAGATTTATGCTACCCTGTTGTGAGGAAATAAAGCTTTTTATCGAATGACCGTATTTTTATTATTCGTAACCAGACGCGCTCGGCAGAGTGATAAAATGCGCCCGTTTCACGGCGCTTCTTTTGCGTATCTCTCTCGAAAATAGTTCCCCGACGGATACTTTTCGCTTAGAGTTACTGACGGCGGATACGTATTACGTCAGATAACATTGAGCTCCATTAAGATTTGCCCGCAGTGTGCATACAGGATATATTATAAAGATAAGTATAAAACACAGTAACAAGAAGAGAAGTTCGCTATATACTCGGAAATAAAAAATCCTGATAAGAACTTCAGCACTATTTGTATATGTAGGACTTTGAAATATTCAACACCTAAAAATTAATTAATATGGATAATTAATATCTTCGACTTTTTGATATTTTTGTGAGAAACGACGATAAAAATCGGTACATTATTGGGAAATAATTATTTGCATGCAGAAATAACAAAGAACTTTGTAGATATATTTATAATATGCATCATAGTGGAAGAATACGAATTTATGGTAATAGCTTGTAAGGCAAATATTGAAAATAGCAAGCGATGCGCTTTAAAAGAAAGCATTTATAAGAATAAGCAGATTCTGACCGCATTGATGCGGATACTTCCATAAATTTTCTTCGGCCGTAATTAGCGCGGATAATGAAATTTGATTGGACTGTTTTCCGCAAACACCGTAATAAATGACTTTGTTATCTTCTTTCGCAATGTCGACATAATTACGTCTTTCACGCGTGTTGACTTTAATAAAGTTTTATATTTTTCGATCAGTTTTATTAATGTACAGATTATTTCAGTTTCAAGGAGAGAGATTGATTTTCTTCTGCTGAAATGCGTTTTGCTTTTCACCCGATCTCCGAATTAATTAAAAGATAAATTTATCGTCTTTGAAACTATGACAATTGTTTGGCTTAATTCAAGTTATTCAGTTATATTTTTGAGGTGTCATATGGAAATCGAGCATTATTGCAAAATAAATTTATGTAATTTATTGCAAATAAATTTAATTTAGTTTTCTTTCTTCTTTTTATTGAGGTCTCAATGATATGTAGACTTAATAACTTTTCCTTAGAATATCTTGTTGCCACTTCATATTAATGCTACCATTGACGTACAAAGTATGTAAATTTATCCAGCGTTATCATCTAATATTCCTTTATACTTTATACTACTGTTTAGTATGGAGGAAAGAGCTCAAAATTTTATTTAAAAAACATTCACGGGGTAACGTTAGGTGGACAAGTATGAATATTTATTTACGTGATCTTTTTTTTGTGGTGCGTATTCATTGAATTTATTTATAGGATTGTATTTATTTGTCAAATAAATATTCACTTCAATTTTGTGTTTTTGTAAAAAATACCACGTAATATCTCAAATGCATTTTGCGTATTTTGCAAGCATTCGTCTGTTGATGAAATTTAATCAAAAGCCGAGCGAGAGAGAAAGAGAGAGCGCGGCGAAAGTTTGAACATTTCCGACCACTGATTCGTCGATTGCTGATCCACGGGCTTGAACTTTTCAACTGCCGACCATGGGAACTTACGCAACTTCTGCGATTTGCGGAATCGAATTAACGCTAAACAGAATTTCGCAGTGCGTCAAATCTCGAAATGGTTTCGCGACGGGTTGGTTTGGCTGTAAGTTCCAAGTTGCCGCCGGCTGTTAATTATCGTACGAGTACAAGAAACCGCAGAGTCTTGCTCTCTCTCCTCCCTAGTGTAATGCACCGCTTCGGGGATGCATATGCAGAAACGTGCGTGCGTATTGCGAATTCACGCGGGGGGGGGGGGGGACAAAACGGACGAACGGGAATCCCTGTGGGTGGCATAACAGGCTTTTGTTGACGATAGCGGCGGGCGGGGATTACAAATCCTCTTTGCACCAGACATGATTTCATAAGTAACTCATAGTATATAGCTGCATGGTACTAATCTGCGAGCGCGCTAACATTATTCGCCGCCGTGTATATCGTGGAATACGTAATACCGTGGTCCGCTATGTCAATTAGCTACTTTGATCCTTTGAGCTCCGACGTGTGTGTTAAAAGTGACGCGATTGACGTTACCGCGATATATAGTCTTTCGGATATCCCGCAAAATTGCTACAGTACAGAAATGTCGCTTTATATAAGAATCATTTAAATAATAATGATTATCTACGTTTAGATTTTTAGATTTTCGTGTGTTAAATTTCGCAATTTATACTTGGAAAGAGTGTCTCAATATAATTACAATTGTCACGATTTGTTTAGAGAAAATGCTGAATGTATAAATAATTAAATTTCTTTCTGCTTAAGCGATCGAAATTTATTTAAAGCAAATATAGCTGTTCAATCATTATTATTAAAAGTGTTCTATTGGAAGTATTATTTTATGAAATATCTAGATAATACAATTGTCTTGTCAGACAAATATGCTGTACAAACCATATCATTCTTTCTTAGAATCTTTACAAGCCACTCTCCGCAATAGCTATTACGTTTGGTTTACTCGGTTCACCCCGTTTACTTCGTCATACTTAAAAATTAATCGTCGACAAACGATTACACCGTTGCTTGCTCTGTTACGAAGTATCTGTAGAAGTTCGGGCAAAGTGCAAAAGCGTGCTGGAAATAATCTCAAACTCTTTCTCTTCTTTCTGTTTTACTTATCGCGCCTGCGTTGTACACTGTGACGCGAATTTTTTGCAGTTACGCGAGTAGTTCGTCGCTGATGGCTAATGTCTATCAGTATTGCGCAGCTGAGGTTCAAACTTGTCTGTAAGAAAGGTAAAATCAATCGATTCCGCGCACGTGCACGTCCCGGGGGAGAGCGCAAACCGATATCCAGGAGATGCCTGCCGGGGCTCTCTTGAGCGAATTGACCACTCCGTTGGATCGCTTGGGGACCAGGTGAGAAAAGGTCAAGAAATCGGTGGGCTACTTCCGCGAAAACCTCGAAGCGACGATATAGTGGTGAATTTCTAATACAGCGAAAGACCTTGGCGCATTGAATAACAATATTCTTCTTTTATTTAACAAAAGATATATGGGAATCGAGAATTTGGGACACTCTCATTAAAGAAGTATTATATTGTTTATGTAGTGTCGCTGAAACTGTGTCTCTGAGACTTTTGCGATTTATTTTTATATACTTTGTTCTACATCGGATTGTAATTTAAAATATTGCTGTAGTAGTGCAATTACAGCAATGCTATTAAAATTAATATTAATATATACGATAGCGCCAGTTGTTGCGATTAACACACGTATGTAATTATCTGTACACTGAGAAAAAATGTTCTGGATTTTAATAAATATTAGTTTGCATACAACTGTGACTCTCCATTTACTAAAATGAAGAAAATTTTCCCTTTTATTAGTATATGTGTATTCACTGAGAAAAAAATATATTAATAAAAAAGGAAAATTTTCTTCATTTCAATGAATGGAGTCACAGTTGTAATGTAAACTAATATTTACTAAAATCCAGAACATTTTTTTCTTAGTGTACTATTTTACAACGTCGACACAATATTTTAATAGCTTTATTTACACGGATTTAGTTTTTCCGTAATAACAATTGAGATATTACATGTTACGTGCGCGGCACATAAGTTTTAATCTCTTTATTTCATAAACAGAGATAATATCTAAGTGTCGCTGAGATAAAATTTTTATATCGCATTGCGCATTACATTAAATCGTCATTTAAAACCCATGAAGCATTGACGGGGATTAATTCTGAAAATGTTTCGTGTTCTATTACGTGTAATACGGTACAGTTTGTAGCAATCTCAAAGATTCAACGCGGCCGCCAGAGACTTTCTGCGATTTTAAGCCGAAGGTGAGAGAAATCTGTGACGTATTTATATCCGCTGGAGAAATCGAACGGTTCGCGCGGATAGGGTTGTTAGACTTCTCACCTCCGCTCGAAAGGGAATACTAGGTAGGTACTAGTACTGGCTAGAAACGCGCGAGAAAAATTTTCCTCATTCGCCTGGCGCATCGCAGTTGCGCGCGTAATGTTCCACCGGGAACGCGAAGCTGTCGCCAATTCGAGCCACAATCCCGCTCTTGCAGATCCATTTTGTCGTGTCGCATAAGCCGGGACGGAAAGACGTACTCTCCTTCTCTCTCTCTCTCTCTCTCTCTCTCTCTCTCTCTCTCTCTCTCTCTCTCTCTCTCTCCCTCTCTCCCTCTTACTCCAGCTCTGTCTATTTCTCTCATCGATTTATCCCGCAAATATGAGTCCCGGTACACCTGGTCAGTCCCGATATCAGCATCGGGAGCCAATCCGCACGTTGACTCACGAGCTGGTCGGCGGGCGATACAGCGGATCTTCGTCCGAGTATTCGAACGGGATGAGAGATATGCGTCGTGTAATACGCACGTTCAAGGAGAGCAATACCTACCTATCTACGCCCGACCAATTTGCGAGTCAAATGGAATTGGCCACCGTCCGGAGTCCGACGGGTTTGTTTGCCGGACGTTGAACGTGACTGTTCCGTGGACCTGGGACGACAGCAATATATATAACATCGGAGAGGATTAAAGCCCATTAGACACGTACGTAGTCAGTAGCGCTGGTCACCCTGTTGCCTGCATAAATGTCGAGCGAAGTCGTTCCACGGTAATAAAGCCAACGACGTAAATGGATAACGGACACCAGATAATGGATCGTTATCTCTCGCGGATATGATCGACCCGGTTCAAATTCCCCCTCTATGGTCGAATTTTTTAATCAATTAACAACGTATTCGTATTAAGAAGCACGCAGGAAGCTTTTTATAAGTAATCGACATTAAAATGTCATAGCGCGATATTGCAGCAAAATAGAGGGCTTTTTAGAGGACTGACAAACATTCAACGGTAACATTTTTTTTTCTCTACAGTATTCTCGTGGTGTATTTGATCGTCAAATACATGATAGATCGCGTCACTCCTTTTTGTCCTATTTATCGATAAACATAGAGTGACATTTATTGATATTGATACAGTGACAAGGGAGAAAATAAATTCCATATGCGTCATTCGTTTTTATCTCGCAGAATGCATTCCCGAGTGCGGGGAAAAAGTTGATTAAAGTACTCGATGCGACAAGAATTGATTAGATAGAAGATGCACAGAAATGAATATAAAAATACCTGCGCGCGCTTCGGGGGTTTACGATATTTTCGCTCCGAAGGGTACACGCAAATTTAATTAAACAGACAATGCGCGATCAACGAGGTACGTTAATTAAATCGCCCGCGGTAAATCCTAGTGCTGCATCTACGTTTAAACATTTATGATGTTTATCGTGTGCTATCATGATCGAGGCAAGCGTCTCGTTTAACATACCATTTTTCGTAGCAACCCGCGACTTTCAGCATTCAGTAACCGTTCGATTATGTTCTACGTCTCCGCGTCTCCCTGTCCCTTAACTCGTCGCTCTATTTCCGTTATGAGGAAACAGAGCCACTTTTCTTGCCGCGGCAAATCCCACGACGGGCAAATGAATTATCCGACCCGATCGATCCTGAAAACCGAGAGAGGAGTAACCGCGCTCACGTTTTTTGCTAACACGTACTTCGTTCATGAGCCACTGAATGAGTCTTCGAGAAATCGCTATTTTTTTGCTTTTTCACTCGACAGAGTTTCTCCTAAATAAAACGCTTACGTTAACAACAATTCGGGAAATTGCAAATCATTCAAAAAGTTTCCTGAAATACGATAGTTCTATACACGCCGCGTATCTATCGTTTTTCTTTGCAGACATGCCAAAGTGGAGTTAATGTGTTTACTAAGATTTACTGTTGCGAAGGAAAACAATTATTTTTACACATGGTATGATTTCAAATTAATGTATGGGATAAATAGAATTGTAAAGTAATAAGGATATTACATATATATATATATATATATATATATATATATATATATATATATATAATTAAAACGACATATAATATGTGAATAAGTAACATAAAAAAAATTCGCTGTTGTGCGAAAATAAGAAATAAATATTTTTGGCCGTTTGCAATTATGAAATTAGTTGAAACTCTTTCCAAAGTTGTCAATAATAACTTTGAATTTACTGAAACCCAAGCTTACTGAAACACGGTAGAGTACCCCTTCGTTTCATCTAGGCTGTCGTTAAGCGAGTTTGGACGGGAACATAAATCGGGACAAACTTCGAGTGCGCCGTCGTCGAAATTGCGCGTTTATTCTTGCAGTCTCGTCTGAGACTGAAATTGCCTTTCTACACTGATACACTGAAAAAAAATTCTTGGTAATCTTGTGAGATACACTTAGTAACAGTTCTTTTTAAAATATTTGATTATTATTACCGAATATGATATTAATAACAAAACATTTTGTAATAATTATAAACATTTTGAAAGAGCCAATTTTGCGTTTAGTTGAGCCAACTAAATTATATAGTACTTATTATCAAATAGCTTAGTGATAAATAACAAACAGTTTGATAATTAGTACTAAATTGTCTTAAAAAGCCTTATCTGATTGGTTTGTTGACAGTTACTCAATTATTTAGTAAGCAATTTGGTTATTTAGTAAATATTACTATAAATTTAGTAAGTATTGCTAATTCAGATTATTCTTTACGAAAGCTGTCAGTTTATTGTTCCGATCGTGCTGCATTTGTCTCATGAGCCTCAACCAGTTCATACATGTTCGTCGATCCAAGCATTCGTGCCTGTACATACTCGTTTATCACTCGCGAAAGTGCATCGTAAAACTCTACAGTTTTCGCGAAAGTACATTTTAAAGTTCTAAAAAATGAGTGATTAGAAAATTTTCTCTTAATTTGACTTAAATATCTCATTGATGTTGTTATAGGTTAACCTTTTAAAGGTTAACCTTTTAATACCTCAATCAGATGTTTAAGTCCCCAAATTAAGAGAAGATTTTCTAATTCACTAATTTCTTAGAACTTTACAATGTACTTTCGCGAAAACTGTAGTTTTACGATGCAATTTCGCGAGTGATGAACGAGTATGTAGGTACAAATGCTCGGATATATAATATACAAAATTTAATAACTATTAACAAAAAATTTGTTTACATTTAGCAACTCATTTTGTTATAATTATCAGAGTAGTTTGATAATATTTCCTAAACTATTTGATAATTATTAATAAACTATCAGTTTATAGTTACCAAACTGTTTGGTTACATTTATCATTACTTGGTAATAATTACCAATCTTTGCCAATAATTACCAAATATATCAGGTTTTATTACAATTATTTGTTAACATTAACCAAATTATTTCGTCACATTCACCTATACGTTTAGTTGAAGCTATTTCACCAGGTAGCTTGGTCACATTAACCAAGCCTGGATTATTATAACCAAGCCTTTTTTTCAGTGTAGTTTGGTTTCACGCTTCTTGTATATATGAAAAGCTTTCGTATTCCAGGGTATTACAAACCTTCTACCATCTTTATTACAGTAATAAAGATGGAGAGAATTATTTATGTGACCGTAAAGATAATTTTCTAATTATTTTTTACAATGTCGAAGATCGAGGCTTACACTGAAAAAAAGGCTGGTTATAATATCCAGCTTGGTTAATGTGACCAAGCTACTGGTGAAATAGCTTCAACTAAACGTATAGGTGAATGTGACGAAATAATTTGGTTAATGTTAACAAATAATTGTAATAAAACCTGATATATTTGGTAATTATTGGCAAAGATTGGTAATTATTACCAAGTAATGATAAATGTAACCAAACAGTTTGGTAACTATAAACTGATAGTTTATTAATAATTATCAAATAGTTTAGAAAATATTATCAAACTACTCTGATAATTATAACAAAATGAGTTGCTAAATGTAAACAAATTTTTTGTTAATAGTTATTAAATTTTGTATATTATATATCCGAGCATTCGTACCTACATACTCGTTCATCACTCGCGAAATGCATCGTAAAACTACAGTTTTCGCGAAAAGTACATTGTAAAGTTCTAAGAAATTAGTGAATTAAAAATCTTCTCTTTAATTTGGGGACTTAAACATCTCATTGAGGTATTAAAAGGTTAACCTTTAAAAGGTTAACCTATAACACATCAATGAGATGTTTAAGTCAAATTAAGAGAGAATTTTCTAATTCACTCATTTTTTAGAACTTTACAATGTACTTTCGCGAAAACTGTAGAGTTTTACGATGCACTTTCGCGAGTGATAAACGAGTATGTACAGGCACGAATGCTTGGATCGACGAACATGTATGACTGGTTCAGGCTCATGAGACAAAGCAGCACGATCGGAACAATAAACTGACAGCTTTCGTAAAGAATAATCTGAATTAGCAATACTTACTAAATTTATAGTAATATTTACTAAATAACCAAATTGCTTACTAAATAATTGAGTAACTGTCAACAAACCAATCAGATAAGGCTTTTTAAGACAATTTAGTACTAATTATCAAACTGTTTGTTATTTATCACTAAGCTATTTGATAATAAGTACTATATAATTTAGTTGGCTCAACTAAACGCAAAATTGGCTCTTTCAAAATGTTTATAATTATTACAAAATGTTTTGTTATTAATATCATATTCGGTAATAATAATCAAATATTTTAAAAAGAACTGTTACTAGTGTATCTCACAGATACCAAGAATTTTTTTTCTGGGTTCGCGCGTAATGACGTGGTTGTACGGACATTTAATCAGGAACAAAATTATCTTACGAAGCAAAACGATTCTTATAGTAATTTCTTTCCTTTTAAGTTCTCTATTACTTTCGGAAATTTCTGCATGACATTTCTTTCATCCAATCCTACCCCCGCAGTTTCGTTTAAAAATTAATAAACTTATGCAAGCGCGTGCAGCTAATTTATTCGCTGCACTTTAACATATTCGTTAACTTTGTTGCATTTTACCGTGACGATGTGTGTTGCGCGAATATAACGTTCTCTAACATAGACTGAATAATGAAATAAACTGAAGATAATAAAAGGTAAACAATTCCGAAAGTTTCGTGATTAAAGCGGGCGAGCAAAACTTTGTTTTGCTATAGTGTCTTTCGAACACGATTGGTAAAGTTAGGATCCCGATAGGTAGAAGAAGGATCGTTAGACACTCGACAGACAGAAACTTGATTGAAAGTTCCATTCTTCCGCGTCGCTTTTTATAGGAAAATCCGAATAGTGCCGACGATGCTAAAATAAAGTAAATAGTAATCAACGAATGCTGATTAACCGAGTGACGTTGCAAGCATGCGAACTCATCTCAATTATGAATATGCATTAGAACCGTTGTGATAAAAGGTGTCATTAGCGTAAATATTGATAAATTTTTGCCTTTAAAAATATTGCACCACACATTTAATTTATCTATTTGCATGCAATTATTAATAATGCAAAGGAAATTAATGTCACGTATGCACTAAAAGTCATACAAAAGCCATGTTATTGTATTAAAAATTGACTATGGAATGAATTTTACACCACTTTATATGCGTGGTAATTAATGTGTGTTTGCTTTGCAAAATGAATGAATGAATACATGTAGATTACATTCATTGAGAACGTAATAATCTTTTCTCATCGTTATAAATCTTAAGAGGCATATCTATACATAAAATACGTGAAAATAAAGAAATTCCTTACGTATTTCTAAGTATTGAAATACAAATTATCTCTTTTTATATAATACGGCGGCGTTCGGAACGTTAGAACAAGACTTTAATAATTCCAGCAGTTCGCCATGTATCGTGATGTACGGGCAAATTTTATATCCAACACGTTTCTCTTTGAAGAATCTGCACACGCGGCCAATAAATTTCACATTGTGTCGTCAGTGGTTGCCCCGACACTCCATTTCTGAGTGTCAGCCGTACTCTCGTACGGCACGTTTGAATACCGCGAACGATGAATGGAATATATAAAAAGATGTCTGATTTATATAACATTCTGACTTGCAAAAAAATTAATAGCGTCTCGAAAGAAGTAAAGGCAGCAAAGCCGTTCAAGATCGCTTTTAGAATTATTTAAAGAAAGAAGAAAAAAACACATTTTATTTTATTTTCTCAAGAATTTAT
Organism: Temnothorax longispinosus; assembly: GCF_030848805.1. Classification (NCBI taxonomy): domain Eukaryota; kingdom Metazoa; phylum Arthropoda; class Insecta; order Hymenoptera; family Formicidae; genus Temnothorax; species Temnothorax longispinosus. The sequence goes on along the minus strand of NC_092362.1, from coordinate 5,275,995 downwards.
AAAATATTATATAACATAAATTCTTCATACAGAATATACGTTCTATTTAAATATTTTACATTTTCAAGCGTTTTTCGAAAATTGTTAACACTGACATCTATAAAATTCTATGAATTTACGAGTAATCCGAGTGCAAATACTTTTGTAGCATGACAAAAATTTCAATCATGGTGAAATCTATAGACGATGTTTACGTCATAAAATTCTTTTGCGTACATGTTACTAAGGATTTAGTAAAACATTCGTCATAGGATATTAGCGACCATAAACAACATTTGTGCGCGCACGTCCGTGAAGAATTATGGCTAATATAATCTGCATATAAAAACGTGAGATGCACAATTCCACGAAATTTTGCAAACTCTGACTTGAAGTTTAATGTTTCCTCAAATTAATGTAATGTAACGGAACATCATATTTTATTTATTTTGCACCAAAATAGCGTAGAATATTTTCCGCAATTATTCGCATTAATATATAATATGGATATATTTAATTTATATTTTTAATTTTAAGCATATCGCGTTTTTGTGGTATCGTATTTAATCTTCTTTATAAAAAAACGTCATTATTAAAAAATTATTGGTGGATGTGCTTTATTACAGGATGTAGTATTGTCCGCAAAAATTCAAGATATTCTTTTACAAGTGTCAATTAGAGGTAAGGCCGATATTGATGACGTTCGCTCGCTATTTCGCGGATTTTCACAAGCCATGTTTCCGAAATTCTCTTACGTGGTAGAAGATCATGCATAATCTGCACAATAGCTGCCACAACAATCGGAGATCATAGGATCCACTGGCACATTCATCGCGATGTGTCGTACATGATAAACTGCACGGGGATGGAGGGAGACAGGAGGGGAGTACGTTAGGTATTGTCTTGCTAATGCTGGATTCTAGGTAGAAGGCATGCGATTGCAAAATGAAAGAATGATCCGATGGTTGTACGTCAATTGTCGAATTCAGTCGTCAGCGACAACGACTGCGACCTTCTCCATCACGCTCATTAAAAAATACGCGAAAGGATTGATCGCTTCGAGAAAGAGGCAGCTCTTCCTTGACAAAAGTCACGAGCTTGATCGAATTTATTTTATTATTATACCTATTTAATTGTATAATAATTCTGTTTCTACGAATTTCATTCATTACTATTTTATATAAGTAAAATTATACTATAAGTAAAATTTAGTGCCTTAAATAAAATTGTCTACATTGTTTATTTTTTATGCCTGCAAAATTTGAACAAAATTTACGCGTTAAATTGCTTTTTATGAGAGGCACATAAATGCATTATTACTCTCTTGAGTTAATAGTATTATTCCAAGTTAGACAGGGTAGTTTAATCAATGTTTCAGATCAGTTTTGCATCCTGTTTATTTTATTGCATTTGCGACATTTCTTCCGTTTAAAATAATTTTAACTAGGACTCCTATACGAGTCCCAAAAGAATCGCTATCTATTTAAAACTTTCTTAACGAGTAGATTGTTAGGACTTCGTTGGATTCATTAAGGCCCTGTATAAGAAGCTGTTACCGTATTCGTCCCAATTTCAAGAAGTTCTCGTAGTTACGTTAAACATTTTATCTACATATTCTGACTTAATTACTTCCAAGATATCGTTGACGTATCTCATTGTAGATTTTCTTTTTACCTTTTATATTATTTCTAAATAAAAGCAATTTTTTTTTTGATATAACGATAAACTGATGTGTAAGCTATTATTTGACACAATAATATTGAAATGATAAAGAAATAAAAAATTGCTCTTCTATATTTTTGATCAATTTCTTCTTTTTTAAATTATTATTTAATCAGTAAAGTAATCTAGCGTGACGTGTACACATTAAGTACAATATCAATGTGATGAATAATAATACATATTAATTTGCGTAATTATTTTTCAAAATTAAAACAGCGGTAATATAATTGTTATTGTATTAATATGCGGTAACATAGACTATTTATCTAAATTGATGTGAAGTGCAAATATTCGGGATGCATCTATCTCGTAAATTAAATATTTCACAATAACGACGAGTTGGTTGGCGCACAATGTTCGACGCTCGTTTACTGCAGCGTGCGAGTATTATGCGGTCACCTTAATACCATTCGTGGGACTTGAACAGCCGTGTATCGTCACGTTATTATCCTTTGAAACGCAATGACAAGTACCAAGAGAAAACGCGATCATTCCCAGTGGACAATTAGTTCGCGCAATTAATGAACCTCCAGGCGATTAATGTTTCGAAGCGGTGGTTATTTTAGCACATATTTCGCGCAATTCATATATTTAAACTAGAAATTGATGCAACAGAGAAAGCGGAAATTATAAATTTTTTTTAGTTTTCCTCACGTAGAAACACATGTGTTTAAATTTTATTTATCCTGAAATTGGTATTGAACATTTAACATAACATTTAAATGCAATGGTATACAGTTTTTTAAAGAATTTACAAACAAGGTAGAGTTTTTACCTTGTTTGCTATTGCAAAATAGCAAACTGTTGTATCAAGCAGTACCTACACTATATAAACTGTTTTAATTTCTCAGTTTATTACCCTTACCCTTAATTACAAATTCACGCACATATTCTGTCGGGAATGAGTTTAGTTTGCGTCATGTTCTCTTATCTACAAGTATACACGTTTCACCCTTTGTGATACATAGTAACGCACATTGTGCAACGAGGGTGTGTGCTTTAGTTTTCCTGATATTACGTACTCCACCATCTATGAAATGAGTATGAACACACATGCGGACGTTGATAACGAAGTCACTGGTGCATCTTAGCTTACAACAAGACGCGGGAGACGTTGTTTAGAAATCCTCTGAAAGGCTATGTCGATGCTTCGTAACGGAATACCCACAGGCAGAGTTATATAAGAATCCTAATACGTTCCACCGTTTGCTAAGTCGCTGAGCCGAATCGTAGACGGAAGTTCGCGCGGAACTAGTTTGATGAGACTGGAAATTGATGCGTCAGACAAAGCTTAGATGATATCTGTCAAGTCAGGCGTTCACGCAGATCCTATTCAACCGATCCGTTCGATTTACGAGCAATACTAAAATCCACGGTATTCTATCGAGTTCAATTCGATTAATTTTGCGGGCGAATCTTCGGCGTGTTACCTACGGACTATCGTAAAAACTCACATCTAAAATTCACTGTAACTCTGCAATCTTGGTTTGCTAGATATCTATATCCTTATATAAGTTTACTCGGTTTACTAGAGAAATTTAATGAATATTATATTACGGATTTCTATATTTTATGATTCCCACGCTGTGCTCGTAAATCCACGGAAATATCTCCGTCGCAAAATATTTCACGGTTTCAATTCATGAGCTACGACATTTATTTCTTGAGAAATTATATGTTTCAAGAAAATCCTATTTAAGAAATTTTCTTTAACATCTTTTTCGAGCATGCTGTTAACGGAAAACTCGCTGGCGCATTCAATAATTACTTCACAGGAATACGTATCTCGTTTAACAATTACTTACCTTTTTTTCTGATCAGAATAATAGCAATGTGTGCATGCATGCCCATGTAAATAAATGATAAATATTCATATCGTATCGCGAATAATTGCATTATTTATTGGACTTTAAATATTGCAGGGATTAATTTATATGTTGCATCAATTATGAAATATGTTTAAACTTCTTTCTGATTGATCATTACTTTTTGCGTAACGTTAATAAAAGAATGTTAGAACAGAAAGCTGAACTATTTGCGGTTTCAACGCGTCGTGCGGATTTCAACTACTATAGTACGTTATTTAGTACGCGGTGTTATAAATGTTGAAACATATATTGTAAATATATATATTTTAAAACACGCAACGAAATGTAGCATTGCCTATGATTTTTTGGCAACAATTTTCTACTAACGATAAGAGTATTTATTTCTCTTTATTTATACTAAATAAAACACTTAATAGAACGGTGCGTTTTTTTGAGCAATAAATTTTGCCATTAAATTTTATAGTAACAAAGTTTAAACTGATAAAGTATAAAATAAATAACCTTTTAATTTTAATAAGTAATTATTAACAGTTGCTTGTTTTGAGTGCTAAATAAATATTGGATTTTTATTGGCAACGAATGTATAGTTAGATATTCGTATTTCTTATCTATAAATAATATATTAATATATTTGCGCAGAATGCATTCTGCTTTTAATGAATTTTGATAAAAGTAACTTTATTTTTCATTATTATTATTTACTTTATTATTAAATGTTTTTATCCAATATTCAATATATCACGGCCGTATTTTAATAATTTACGTAAAATATTACGATGTTTCTGATATTTTATTTAAGTAAATAAATGGTACTAGACAAACCCGAGTAAGAGACTGCATTATACATATTGCTTTATGATTGTGTGCTGTATGCTTGTCGGGGCATGTATCCTGTTCACTAGTTATCCTATACAGTGTTTGATTTGAATTCACCGATTACGTTGGATCGAGGAGAAACCCCCAGGGCGGTTCCTCATAACATATCCCAAGTTAAAGGGATCGTATATGTACCTGCATCGTACCGTTTGTGTGATATCCTCAATAATCAGTTTGGTAGCGAGTAATTAGCGAATAACCTCGCCTTGTTGTTGAATCTTAGCAGGATGAAACAGACATGCATCTTTCCATAAATATTACATTGTTATCCCTTATACAAGTTATCAGCTGTTTCTACTCACGCAATTATGTTGATAGAGATAAATTCGTTTTGTTGATATATTTTAAAGATGTGAAACATATTTTTGTTTTCTGTCATGAACTTTATTTGGAAAACAAAAAAAGTGCGCTTAAATTATAAAGCAATATTATAACTCGTAATCGATAAAAAAGTATATTTATAATTGTACTTTCTCTCGCGTGATCGCTATAGGTATGCGTTGAGAAAATTTATACAAGTAAATCTCTAAGAGATAAGCTATATTAAAGTATATATTTGTAACATTTCTAAAAAATTTTTAAGTCGAAGCTACGTGACAAGTTTAGTAGAAATTTAACATGTGTACTTTTAGATGACGATGCCCTATAACGGGATACAGAACCTACTAATTGTGCCCCGGTAAGAAACTTAACACTCGACTGTCGAGGAAGTTCGCTTTACAGTAAACAAGTATTCTACTAAAGCATGCATCAACGCTTCAATATGCGCATCAAATTTCCGCGCCAGGGACCTAATCAGTCTTAAGTATCTTACGTACTCTTACCCGAAGTAGGATATAGTACACGATATATTAACGCAGTCCGTTCATGCGTGATAAAGGGGTATTCTCAAGCGGTATCTCTGTTTTCGCACTCGTTCTATCTCGCCCCCTTTAACCGGTAGTCGAACTTTTCGCATACTGCTTCGTGGGGAGCGATAGAGGCAACCGAAGATATACGAACGAGGAAGTAAGAAGGTGCCGCATAATTTTCAAATTATTCACGAAGACGCGCTCTCGGCGCGTCAAAGGGGGATATCGTGGCTGCTCGATATTCTTCGGCCGAATATTCCGCACGGATATACATCGCGGTAACGTAGTGAGGGTTCGGTAAGGTCCTGGCACGGACAAATGAGGATCTTCCAGCTGTCGCTCGGCGTGACGAAGGTCTCAATCGTTAACGATTGTCACTACATACATCTTGTATTATGTACGCCACATATCGACCTTATAGTGCCGTGGGTATCATACCTTCCGTATATATCAGAAACAGAAAACTCTGACGGGTAAAATGACGGTAAACGATGAATTTATACTTCTTTTTGGTGTTCCAAAAAGCTGTAATACGTGTTTAATGTTCAGACACGTTCTACTTAAAAAGTTAAAGTTCTTCAAAGCGGTCAGAGTAGAATGTTATTAAAAACTTGAATTACCGAGGCACATCACGAGGCAAAATATAGCGAACGGCTGCGTGTTATTGGAAATTGGCTTTTTATTATAAAAAAAAAGGGCAACAGAGAGAGACAGAGTCGCGATAAAATTTGTAAAAATGAATAGAGGGTTTTGCACGCTCTTTATATCCAATATGTAAAAGTTTAAATTAAAATTCTTTCGCTGCGGTATTGAGACACTATCTAACTGTAATACCTAAAATAATGTCGACGGGAGTTTTTGGACATTGGAACTTCTCGGTCTAACTCGCGCAACTTTCATGCCTGTAAATATGGGAAAGTTGTAGCCGAAACTTCTCGTTCTTGGACGAAAATTTTATTCCTATGTGTGTCTGTGTGTGATCGTAACTTTCATTTAAAGTTACGTTCAATTTTCACAAATTTTGATTCACCGTTATTTAATCAAAACTATTACAATGTTCACCATGTGCACGAGACTCTATTACTCGACTTTGTCCATTATATTATACCGTATCATTACTGCATAAAAACTTACAGAACTGAATGGAAGGAAGTGTGGAGCTAATTAGCCGCCCGTGGAGTTTGCCACCATTTTATTCTCATTCCTCCGAGTTTTAGATTCACGGTTTAATTCGCATGCTCACCGCATGCGAATCTCGAATTACCGAAGAAATGAAAGAAAGGGAGGGGGTTGTTTTTGTAGTAGAGCGTAATCAAATGTGAGCGTCGGACTGTATAATGCAGGGAAGAGAATTAAAAAATGGAGGAAGCGGTTGAAGTCTAAGCAACTTGAGGGGCTTCTGAAAATTGAATGCATTAAAACCGGCGCTTGGCAGCAAACAGCTTTAACAAATAAAGCGCACGTTCGGCACAAACTATACCGGTGCATGTATAGAGATTACTTTAATTTTGCGTTTTTCATGACGCTTTCCATAAGGTTTGATATTATAGCTCGGCATGATACTTGATTTTTCTCACAGAAAAAATGCAATTCGTAAAGCGAGCGTCTGTAACTAACAAATAGCTTCTCCAATATCAACTTTTAGCCGATTTGATTACGAAACTCATCTGTCAGGAATAACAAACCCAGAATTTTAACGTAAACCTGTGTTTAATACTCTGTCCCGATATTTAAATTTTTCGTAATAGATTGGTATGCAAATGCAAACGCATTTATTATTAGTATAATGATCATAATTAAATTAAGTATTCGCAATAGTAAAAGCAGCATAATACAAAGCTATACTTTTATTTCATGACAGTCGTTAATATCTATAACAAAGAATATTAACATATAGTTCAATTAGAGTCACAACTTAATTGCGTGTCACAATTATTATCATGAAAAAAGTTTGTCACGGTAGTTATCACGCTGTAAATCGGAAAAATCCTGCGTCTCAAATGCCGATTGTACACAATCTTCGTCGCCGCGGCTTATGAAATCAGAGCGATATCGGCTATCTATATCACCGGCACGTATTTCCGCGGCTGGTAATAATGCCAGTTGGGTACTGATGCTGAACTATGTGGGAGCTTCGTGACCGTCTGAATTTGTGCCAAGTTAACCATGGTACCCCGACGTTTCCAGTCGCCCAGTCCGCATGAAACTCTACGTTGCCCGCCCACTCTTCTCGCCTTACCATGTGCCGCTAGGTAAATTTAATCTGATCCCATCCGAGTTGTAACTTCCGTATCCAAATCCTGTTAAGTTGGTCCGATCAGTCAGCCGCATTCCGCGATATCGTGTAATTATTTGAATGTCTTCGAGTTACTCTGCTCTTACTAAATCACCTACTAAAAAGCCTCTCGCGCAATAATTGGATATTGCAAACTTGTCACAAAATGTTACAAGAAAATGAATGCGTCGCAATAAAATCTTGGAACTGCCAGAATTCGTTTCGCAAACAATCTTGAAAATCTCAAACATTATGTATGAATTTGAATAAATCTTTTCTTAAATTTTTTTATTTTAATATAAAATTGGAAGATTTTAAAATTCATTTTTCTACGTATTTTTATACATATATGCAGAAAGACTAAGGATGTTAGAAAAGAATGTGAGCCTTTATTTCTAGCATCGTGATTATACTGTTTTAATTTTGAACATTATCGATTGTCATGAGATAAAAGTATATAGCTATCATTATTAATTATTTTCTTACGCTATAAGCGGTTATTAGATCATTATTCTTTTATACATTAAGAGAGCCTCTGTTTCTGTGAAATATCGAGACGATACATTAACCGAATGAATCAAACTTAAGTATGATCTACGTGCGAAATGTAAGTTAGCCCGGTGAAGCTATTTCGCATAATTAATGCTGGTAGCCGGCGGTGATCCTTGCAGACGTCGCACTTGCGCGATTTCCGCGACTCACATATGCAATTCGACATCGTCGAAATTGCTACTGCTCCTGACAGTTTTAACCCTGGGAAGTTTAATGATCACTATCATCTCTCGAGCTCGTTTCGCCGTTTGCATCAAGCAATTTTTAATGAGAGTGGTATCAAACTCTTTTACACACGCATTGGCGAGCGGTATGCACACACGACGAAATATCTTCCGGCATAGTATCTTCGCTTAAGGACTCTGCATATTTTACTGTACTTACCTACAGTCAGCTGTTGGCAGAGTTTCCATTTGTCAAGTGCATACGTCAGATAATTTTGCACAGAAAGTAGTCCACGTGATAATAACTCCATGTCAAAAGCAATTTAAATTATACTCGTATGTTCATTGACAAAGAATTCGGGAAGATTAACTGCAAGAAACGTATTGTAACATGGCGCGTTTAATATACTGTTATTATTTCTCGACATTTTTATATTATTTTTACTTAATTTTTATGTATTTGCTCGTTTAATCTTTTTATTCTTTAATTCTTTTTATCTTACATATTATATAATTTTATATAACATTATATTTTTCATGAACTTTAGATACATATAATTTTGCAAAAATAATCTGATAAATTTCGTTTTATATAAGTTTATGCTGCTTTATTTTGGTTTTTGTCGACGTACTAGAATTAATTTTGAAGAAACTAAGATTGTGTGTGTGTGAAAAATATATCCGCTCATCCAGCTGTTATCTAGGGTCAGCAGTTTAACTCACGGGTATCTTTTGGTAAACTACTTCCAATTCTTCTTGTGGTTTAAAAGGTATCGAACGTTGGGTAGCCTTTTCACGAAGAAATAAGCAGCGGATGATCCGGCACATTCCGTTTGCTCGCGAAAAATTATTGACGAAAATTACTGTAATTTTAAAAACTCGCCTTCGATACTGTTCTCTGGCGTCCATTAGTTAAAAAGTCACTAAATTGCGGATACAAGATCTATTATCATTCTGCTGAATAGAGTTTTAATGTCGGTTTCGGAATTTCTGATGGCAATAACGATCACGTCGTTAGACTGTTGATTGCTTTGATAACGTCGTAAGAATTCTCATTCCTTTGTGATTGCTAACGAGGCTCCGTTATCCCCATAAGCATACCTTTAGCGAGGGATATTAATTAAATTTTCAGAAACGCGCATTTATTTCTTTGCGAGTTCCAAGTCTAACATAAATTAGAAAATACTTTCCAACATTTATTCTATAAATGAAAGCTATCGGGACTATTATGAATCTCTAAAATATTTGTATTAATTCCTGCATCAAAATATGTCCACTGATAACGAAGATATACTTTTCAGATGTGTTTCTTTGACGAAATGAAAAAAAATCTACAATTTTTTTTTGTTTTTTTTTTATTTAATAAATTAGGAATAACATTTTTGTTGTTAAAAAATTAAAAAGCTTAGGATTATATATGTTTCTGCGAAGAAATTGCTACAGTTCTCATATTATGGCAACGATATCACAGTTCTATATTATTTCTACGCTTCTTTTCTGTCTTCTGAATATTTTTCTGTAAAACGAGATTACGAGACGAAATACATCACTCATGCTATATCAACTTGCATCATATTTTTCCATTAACACAATGAGTATGCCAGTTGAAGTATATAATCGCATTGATGTTTTTTTCCTCTGTCTCCGCGTTTCTTATTCGACTAAAATTACCTTATTAGATCTCGCAAATCTTTGTATCTCCGTGAATGTTACGAAGAATGGTTATCCGGGCAAAATGAGTACTTTATAGCAAACTGTAACGAGTATGAAGCAAAGGGACGAGGATGAGAAAGCAGGCAGCATCCCTTTAGAAACACCTGTAGTACCTGTCAGCCGTCAGTTGTCGGCGGTTCTAAAAGCAATTAATTTGCCGCACGGCAAGATCGAAAAGCCAAAAAGCGTGACTTCGGCTACCTACCTCCGATCGATCATCCCTTCGCGCGGACGAACGGTTTTGCCTTAGTGATGCCATCTTCCCCGCCTTTCCTGCTGCCGCCCATCTGCCATCCTCCTCTCCTTTTCCTCCCTCTTCGTACATACCACCTATACTCAGCTCGATTAATTCCTGCTTGCACGAAAAAAGGTTTCATCCATCTAGGATGGATTTTCATACCCCTTATCGCTTCTTGCGTTTGTTGGTTTGCCTCGAGACTTCTCTTTCGTCAGTTCCATTTTCTCCTCCTTTTCTTCTCCTTTCTCCCTCCTACACTTCCCCGGCCTCTTAGCACCTCCATCCATAAGTCTAACTTTGGTGATTATATCAATTCCGAATCAATTTTACCGACATCCTCTGCCACCCGTCCCCATCCCTGTCTCACTGCCGTCGCGTCATTGAATTACAAGGGGTGAATCGCTTCGAGTACTGCAGCCGCTCGATACGGGAATTAATGGGAGCGACGTTACCCATTTAAGCGTTCGATATGATAGCCGACGTCGATGGAAAATACGGTCACTGGAAAACTACATTGCCTTCGGCACGTATCGTTCCGATCCATCTTGTCATTTTAATGTTTGCTATTATTTCTCTTCTCGGGTGACAATACACCATCAAAGCGTCGAGTCACTTTTCAAATCAAATGGTATGAAAACATGTTTCATTTAACACATATCGCATCCCGATACAATTCCTACATGACAGAGAATATAAATTTCCGATTTAATACGTTTACGTCAGAGTTACATGGAAGAAAATAAGGGTATATATATATGTATATTGAAAGCAGCGATAACTGCTTTTAGAGACTTTTATTTGCTCCTCTCATTGTCTGCTTATTTGATTTGGTTATTTCTGGCTTACTAGCTTTTACTTCTGATAAAATTGCATAAAATCCCCCGTATTAAAGATTTGCACGTACAAAGCAGATTGTTATTTGTAAAAGTTTATTTCAATCGCTTTACACGTTGGAATATTTTAACAGGTATAATTCCATCAACAAGATCAAAAGTCAAGTGTTACATCTAGATACAAAAAATTTTTTGAAATTTGTACGTATCTGAAAAATTTATGAAAACCCGTCCGTGCGAGAATCTCACTTTTATCGCAGATCATCCGGTGTTTTGCGATTGCGTGGTATACATATTTATTCAATTTGTTTATCGGTCGTTGAATATGATTCACTCGAAAATACTATCGATTTTTCTAGCGCAAGTTTCTCACTGATAGACTTTAAACACACGGTTCTCCCGGTGGAAATTAATTGCATTTTCGGAATAATCCTTCACATCGAGATAAGAGCTCCCAATCCTTTAAATCGTAGCGCTTATCGTCGCGCAGGATCGATGCAAACTAATATAATAGTTGATCATATATACCGGCCAAAATCAATCGCTCGTGTCCACGCACGCATTGTGCACCGTTTACATAATATATATTCTATATCCATCATGCGTCAACTCTCTCTTACACATTATATCTATCATAAACTCTGCTTCGATACAAATACTTCAGTTGATTATCCGAGGTGCGAGAAGGAAAAAGGAATCCTCTGTTAAAGTCTGAAATCCAATGAAGTCTCCTCATTCGGAAAACAAGAAGATAATAGGATAAAATGGACTTACCTTTGAGAACGCGAATTAAATCGTCCATGACTTAAAATGAAAGAAAAAAAAGTTATTTAATTTATATTTATTATCAATTTATTATATATATGATAATAAATATGAAGGCATGCGCGATAGCATTTTTTTGTCTAATTGGCGAGAAATGGAAAACATAATTCACGTATATATTGCAAAATGACAAAGTGAGATCAATTCTTTTCTAACATATTGCTAGGCAAATTCTAAGTGCATGGCGTAGGCGATTTTTTCGCGCGTACACAGTCCGCGGAAAATTAACAGGAGCATTGTCCGACTAAATTCTCGACATTCGTGTTCAACTATAGTCGAGTACCTCGTCCGTGTCCTTCATGTCCCGTACATTCTGTATGGCGAGTGCTCTGTATATATTCCGTCGGTCGATTGCGTTATGTACGACAATCGAGTACATTATATCGAGTGCATTAAAGTGAATGTACGATGATACGAAGCGTGATATAAATCCACCCTATATCCGACTTTCGACGTGGACCTGACACAGTTTTTCCTCACTCGTGCGACGCTCTTCCCCGGCAAATTTGTATTTTCCGCGATCCCGGAAAATACACGCCGTATACACCAAGGATGTCGTTAATTAATGGCTGCCAAATTGATACCTGACTCGAGCGCGGATTGTCGTCTGTTGTATAATCGTCACAAGCATCCTGTGTGGCTTAATGTTCTATTGTCCGGCGTACGCCATTGCTAACCATCTATTACTGTCCGCTACTTTGTGCGGTGAGTATAGCATTCGCTCCCGTGAGAGATGGGTCACCATGCGCGACTAGTGTAATATCCGGATCTCGATGAAACGCTATGGAATTGTTATTCTAATTATGCTTAACGTAGGAAAAGTCGAAATATAACTATGACAAATCGTGATGTAGAAATAAAATTGATGAAGTCTATAACAATTCTATTATATATGATTTTTTAAACAATTTTGTGATGACGTGTCTTTAAGTTTATCGTTGAAAGTATTTCACCATCTCTGGACAGATGCTATTCGACGGCACGAAATGGCTCTGTTAGCAAAAGAACACATCTGAATCAGCGTTCTTCCCTCAACGGTGACGTAGCGAATTCGATTGATCGCTGAGGCTGCTGAACATCTAATGTTAATCAAACATGAATTTCTCATATTGCTCGCTTGTCTAATTACATCACAATGCGCAAGACCGCAAGTGGCATGATCACGAATATGCACGTTATGGAGATTTCATCGAATCTCTCCGATCTCATATTAAACTGATAGGATCTCGGCTTCACGTAAAATGCATGAGATACAATTGCGATCGATCAATAGCGTTATATCTAAAGTTTCTATTAAAAATTGTATATTCCAACATTTATCTCTCTCCGAGTCTCTCTCTCTCTCTTGAAATTATTTCTTTTGAGAATGCATTTATTGAAGGGTATAGTTTCATAGATTAAATTAGTTACGTGTACAAACAATGGAAGCGATATTTTCCGTGAGAAGCTAACGAAACAATTAACGTATAACATGTAATTATTACAGCTGATCGCCCTAAATATCCCAATGTGTTGCGTTCAACATCTCGTTGAGTCAATTAAAACGTCAGTATGTTTGCTTTGACGTGACGTTTTACGGGGTTGGCCGAGGCGGCAGTGCGTAAACGTCAACATAATTTCTGCCGGGCACTATAATTATACACGATGTCGCGTACGTTATTCCTTCCGGGAATACGTGGCAATATGTTCAACCGTGCTTCATCTCGCCAAGCGCGAAATTCTCTCGTGTATCTCGCGCTTGTTGAGGAGCGATTCACGCTGGCGTGCTTTCCAAATAGACACTTATTGTTAGTTAACGATTACGTTCGACGAACAGCGCAATTAACGTTACGCACGCATCTGTTCCTCCGCACGAAACCTACGAAACTGCTCGCGTTTTAACGTCGCAATATCCGCTATCTTCGGTACATACCGCGGCTTGATTGCCATTCCTCAAATGGTGGTTGCTATGTCGTATTGAACAGCCTCTGCAGAATCCTCTGTAAATCGAGAACGTTTCAGAGGAAAGAAAAGAGCTTCAGGATTCTGCGAACAATCAGCGATATTTTATCTTAGCAACTTTTGATATCTTAAATACTTGAGATATCGATTTTTAATAAATACAATAAATAGCGATAAGTTTATTTTGCATCTCTAAATTATTCAAATTGTATTGTAGGTATATTTATAATTTGTTGCTGCCAATATTTTTTAATACTTACTTAACCCAAAAATATCGACTAACATTTCAATAAACAAATTAGATAATTATATCAATCTCATATATAATAAGTACAAATATTCAGTTTTGCATAATTAAAACAAAATATACATTTTGAGAAAGATATATCTCATTGTATTTGAACTAATTGTAAGTTTAAAATACGCAAAGAAATTATATTAAATTTCTACAAATGACAGCTGAATACCGTCGATATGATATAACAGTCATATCATTTAGGCTGCGGTCCACTTGATGCTACAAATGCTTCGAAGGATTCCTCTTCTCCTTTCTTTTAATAAAGAAAGAAGGAGAGGAAGAACGCTTCAAAGCATTTGTAGCGTCAAGTGGACCGCAGTTTTAGTATTGTTTCAAGAAAACAAACGCCGTGAGTGACATGGTTTATTTGTTTTAAAGTAATTAATTCAGGAAACACCTCACGGATTGTACGCATAACATGAAAATAATTTACTCGAAAAGCTGATTCCACTACGATTGACAACGTTTTATGCATGCCTCGGAAAGATACAAACTTTTTCCGATAGTCATTTTGATATAATAATTTTACCGCAAATCACTGGAGATCCCAAAAGCTGTCTCTTTTCTCATCTCTTTTCTTAGACCGGGAAGAAGTTTGCGTATTACTATGGCTAAAAAATATATAGATTGGAGCCGACGCCAATAACTGAGCTTTTTGCGACAGCAAAACCGTACTCTTATCAAGTTTGATGCGACATAAAGTTTGAAAAAGCGATGAATCTCGTGTGAACCTAAAAGCGGGCAATGTGGGCAAGCGATTTTGACACGTCGAACGGACGAAACGCGCTTAAATTACTTTGGCCTAGATGCTTCATTGACATCTTGGCCGCGATTCAACTTCGAACGAGGGCGAGCACTGCGACATCCGGCAGCTTGGCCATGTTGGGATTTAAATGATGGTAGGGCTAATTAATAGCACGCCATTGGAAATTTATTACGTCAACTATGGTTATGTTTCAAAGGCGCACGCTCGCCTGGAGCACGACCATCGTTGACAAACTTAACAAACTGCCGTCGACAAAAGGTTCTATATACCGGAAAGACTCGCATTTCAAGTATGCTGCTAAATGCACCGGCGACGACGGCAAGCGGCGGCGACGCGACAAAGTTACAAACTGGCGAAACTTCGTGCTGACGAAGCCGCAAATACTTTCGTTGACGTGTAACAAAAAAAGTTTAATTTTGCGAGCTCACCGAAACAAAATTTGCGGTGGTTGAGACGGTTCTTTTCGCCGAGGTAAAGAGCCGCGCTAAATTCGCCGTGTCTTTTTTGTTGGGAACGCGTCGCGCGCAAAACCCAGCACACATCCTTGGGGCGGTGAAATTTCCGTAGTTCTTTGACGAACACTTCTGCTACTTTTAAGGGTCTGACGTTACCCATTTTGCGTGACGTTGAACCTTTATTTTTAATTATGATTAAGCTTTGTCTCTCGAGTTAATTTAGTTGTACAAAAAGTAACTTAAACAATTAGAAAATCTAAATTAAAATGTAATATTATGTCTTATATTATTTAACGTTATCTATTATTGCAGTATATCAAATAAATCAATATTTGTGTTTGAATTATGGTTACGGTTTAAATGTATGTATTTGTAATATATGTAATAACATTATTCTATCGTATAATATAACTTCTATATACATATACATATACACGTATGTATATATGTTGAAACAGATATACTCTTTGCGATATACTAGCTCAATTGTTGGCTTTCACTCCTTTCTGCAATCTTTGCCTACACCTCTGAGACCTCGTCATTATAACATTTAATGACACCACAAGGGATATAAGACATTCTGTATGGGTACAAGCATATTCTACAAAGTCGAGTAAAATCTCGATCAAATGTGGTAATGAGAAATGTGAAAGCTCCCAGGAGACACCATTATTGCCGTCTCTCATATGACTGTATTCTGGGGAAATATACTTTGATACGTTGTGTTGCGAAAATTCTCTGAGAAAAAGTATAGCTTTCCTATTTTCTATTATTGTAAAAATATTATTTATTTATATTGCGGGTTGCTCTGCTTGGTAACATATTTTTATTCAATTAAATTTATTATTATTAGAAATCATAATGCAACATCCTATATGACAAACTATTCACAAAAAGCAGCCCGCATGTAATATATCAACGGGACGAATATTTCAAATAATGTTTATCAATCTATCTTTGACAAATAAACATATTAATATATAAACTAAATTGTTGCATTAAATTAACAAATTTAATTTTGAAGTTACTTCTGTAAAGCTATTATAATTATAATAAATAATTATTAACATTAAAATCTATACAAGTCCGTTAAATATTTATAATGAATTAATTTATTAATCGATCAAATAATTAAGATTTATATTAAAGGTAAATGATATGGGTTTTGTGTTAATATAAAAGCAATTCGCGCAATAATTTGAAATTACGTTGGCAATTAAATAATTAATCACGGTAAATGGCAAAACATGATACGGGGAAACAAGTTTTGCCGGGCTCGTGCGCGATTCGCGTGCCGCACACGCATCGCATGCGGTCGGCTCTTTCGTCATTGAAACTCCGACACGCTCATAACGCAGACTTCATTAGCTCGTAAACACCACATGCGCTTATCATGCGGGGTCTAGGTTAGAGTCCAATTATGAGTCCGATCGTAATCGAACGCGAGAAGCCGTGTTTGCTAAAAACACTCGCGAGAACTCGCTGATCTTATTGTTAGATGGAGACGCGCGCATACGTACGCTTTTACTTGCGAAAGCCGGTATATATGTATATATATAAACTGACGTAACGCTCTGATAGGGCGTGTAACAAGGGAACTTATGACGAGGGGCGATAATAATTACTCCGCTGTACGCCGCTGCCGCGAACGTTGTCGGAAACTTAGTTTGCGCTAGTTTTTAATGCAAAACAGTGCAACGCAGATTGCCAATAATTTATTATAAAGCGACACTTAAAGAATAAACTATATGTGAGCCAAATGTACTATACCAATTTTACTAAATGACATATACATTAGTTTGTTAATTATTATTAATTACTTATGATTATTTGTTAATTTTCTTAACAATCTCAATTTTTTCCAATTTTTTAAAACAGAATAAATAAAACATGACGAAGAATCATAATAAATTAAAGATAATAAATTAAATTATTAAATTTATCTAATTAACAGCGTAATTGTAAATGTGTACAATAAACAACTGATAATAGAAAGTATAATACTTGTTACATATAAATAATTATTAATATGCGAGGTCAAATTAATAAAATATCAATTAAAATCATAGATATATTAGATGTATCAAGATATAATATATATAATAAAAAAATTATTATTTTAATACATATCGTATTATTCAATATGGGTAACAATAAATATTGTCAAATTTATTGGGTATGTCGTCGACCTGTTAAGGGAAGATAAAGTTAGCAACCTCATAAAATATATGCGTAAGATAGATAATTCAAGTTTTTCAGGAAACCGACGAAAATGGAGCTAACAAGCAGTCTGAAATATCGCAATAACTGCGATTCATGCCTGTATTATGGCACGTGGGAATACCTATATTAGACCCCGTACTAATGCACATTGCCGCACCGTGTACGCCTAGCTACGGAATATTATTCCGTATTCACGTATGCGCGTGTTTACCCGTGGTGCACATCCTGCGCCGCATATATAACCAAGAGTTACAGAAGTGAAAATTTCCCGCTCCGTGTATGCCGCGGAAGCGCAAAACGCGCTCATACCATTTTTCTGCCCTTTTTACCCGAGAAAAAATACAAGGGGCAACATTATGTGTACAGATTGCACATATTTAAACGGTCTGAATTAAATTTCTCTGCTCTCCCGCTTTAAACTTGGGTTTTCATCTTTTATACTTGCGTTTATTTATTCTGCGGCGTGTGTTGAAACACGCGTAGGACCCGCGATATAATCGCGTGGCATGTAATACGACTCTTAAATGCCGCACTCGTAAATGTTATTATTCAAATTAATGAATTATTCAAATTGCGTTTCACGCTAATTATATTATTGCGTAATAAATATGTATTTCGTATAGTTATGTATTACTCTAATAAGAATATTCAGCAAACACATTCAAGGAACATATTCAATAACTAAAATACGTTTTACTAACAATAATAGAAATAACTTACACCAAAGAAATAAAACAACAAACATATTAGTATTTTCGTATAATTGTACGAACTTTATCGTATGAACACAGAAAAAAAAGAAGTGTCAAATCAATACTCCATATGCTTGTATATATACGTCTTGAAATAAGATTATATTGCGTTGGTTCAACTATATAATTCTTCGTTTAACACTAATTTTCTTCGTTTAACGCAATATAATCTTATTTTAAGATTATATATTCTTACGTATATACAAGCATATCGAGTGTTGATTTGACACTTCTTTTTTTTCTGTGAAAATATAAATAATTTTTCCGATGTATTTTTGGCACGAACTCTATTTCCATACATGCGATAGCGTAGATATAACAAATTCCCAATGCACCTAAGTAGTAAACTTATCAAAGAAATAATCACCTATGGAAGATTCCCCCATGAGGAGGTATACATAGTCAACACGCGATACTTTAGAATTTCAACTGAATTTGCAAATTCTGAAGATGCAAACCCTCATTATAAGTCTTTGATACTTCCATGATTGGTGCATGTTGGAAGATTTGATGGAAAATACATGCGGCCGAACTGAGAGTGTAATAAATCAATACACGGTAAATTGTATGGAAATCGATGGAATAATCACACCCTGCCAGAAATATCCTATTATTTGCCGGAGCTACTCACGCAAATGTTCACAGATGAAAATAGGGATAAACGTGGAGACAGAAATGTGACCGAGTGTTTCAAACGGGTTTTGACCGCCGCGCCGGGTACTTCGCACACGAGGCACGAACGTTGCAAATAAATCAAGGCTCTTCTGGCTTCCGCTGTAAAGAATCCATGAGGGTAGCGAGTGGGTGCGCTTTCCTGAATGGACAAAAAGGATAGAACGACGCACTGGTGGAGAAAACTGGTAGAATGTCGAAAAGGAGGCGTAGTGCTCATCTCTCGATTTATTGGCGATTTAAAATATTTGAATAATAATTCTTGTCTCATTCTCGAGTGAGATTCGCCTTTTTAGTAAACATGTACACTGAGAAAAAATACTTGAAAATTTATTTGTGGAATATAAGGTTTATTTCTGTAAAATAAATCTTATTATATTCCACAAAGTGAGATTTATTTCTGTGAAATAAATCTTATATTCCACAAATAAATTTTCAAGTATTTTTTTCTCAGTGAAGAACATGTTAATCTCTTAATAAAATCTTTTAATCTTGAATAACAAAGTTACTTTGCCTTACAGTATTTTTACATTGCATTCACACAGTCAAAGTGATGAATTTTCCGGTCGAAAATAATTATAATAAGAATAACACATATCAAACTTTAATTGCATTTTAAAACTTATTATCATTTATTATAGAAATTATTTTCATGAAAGAAAACAAATACATTTATATCACAAATTGGTTTGATTTCAAGTCAATATTTCCGATCTATTTCTTCACCAATTATCGAACATGTTTATACATGCTGTTTATACGGGTAAATATGAAGCTTGTTCGAGCTACACCGATTTGGTACTAGGCTCGCTCTTGCTGTCACATGCGTACACACCCAGCGAGTGTGTGCCATCATAAACATGAGGAAACTTCATACGGAGGAAATATCTTATCGGGCGAGATACATTTCGTGAGGCGCGGTGCACGGAGAAATCGAAATCGAAATAATCGGTGTCGTAATATAGGCCATGGCGATAAAACGCAGCGCATATATTGCACTAACGATGTAATCGGAGTACGGCGGACTGTCCGCTTGAAAGATGCAGCTAGTTTGAAATTTGTTGGCAGCCGTGCACATAATACTTGTCCAGCGATGTGCAAAATCGCTGTGCGACATACGATCGTTTCGGTATGCGCGTGATTTTCAGAGATTATTTCTATCTGCGAGGAGAGATGAATGGAATGAGAACGCTTTCGAAAAACGCACGAATACGTCGAATCGGCCGTAAGATCGATAACTATCGGGATCAAAATAACTTTTGCGATAGTACTAAATGTTAAATAATTCCATCTTTTGTTTTTAAGTATTACTTATTGTGTCTTTTATGATTATTATTAGTATTACAAATTGTTTTAAATATAATTCACGAAATTACTTTGGTATTATTACAAAAAATCAATGTAAAAGTGTTAATGAGAAAATGACATGTTAATAAACTGCGTACATACGTATAATACCCAAGTAGCACAGCAAGTCACAATAAAGTCAAAATGATGTCAAAATGACTGCAAAATGACGATTTTTGATCATTTTACCATCATTTTGACGTCATTTTGATTTTATTGTGACTTGCTGTGCTACTTGGGTATAGATTTTCATTATTCAATATTGATAAAGTGGAGACTACATATAAAATGCATTTTACAAAATTTAAAAGTTTTCTTAAAACGCGTAGAGATATCAAGCAGGCATACGTCATGACAGTTTTAGGTCAAGTCTGGGTTCTCTTACAACAAAACGATTTTTATTTTAAATCATTTTCAGCCACAAAATATAAAAATAGTAATAAGTTAAATGCTAGAACAACGTTTTAAACTTAATGTCTACGCTCCACCAGATCTGCATTTGATGATTTGTATATGCTTTTAATTCTTCTACCTTAATTTCATAATTGTGTTTTCGTATTAGCATTTATATTAAAAGACATCTAAATGCGTTGGTGGAGAATACGAATATATTTTGAATGGTAATAATAATATGTATAATACTCACATTATAGTGAGACTAGAAATGGTGTCTTTAATTTTTAAACAGTTTTGTAGTATCACTAAAAATCTATGAAAATTACTTCAATAACATAAAATATTTTATATAAAAGTTGATCTCTGGTTGTTAAAAGAAGTAAAATCTTGCAATATTATATAAGATAAATGTATAATTAATTATAATTTGTGATTTTTTCTTAAAATTAACTTTTGTGTATTTGTTTATCTTTGCAGGTGAACGGATCTTGGAGCTTACCTGGGTTTGTTTGTGATTTTTATATCGCAATGGATGTGACTTGCAGCACCAGCTCTATATTCAATCTCGTGGCTATTTCGATAGACAGGTAAACATTTTTGCTTACACAAGAATCGAACACTAAGCTGGAGATACCGCTCAGAAACCTCTCCTGAGATCTCACATTCTACAGATTATTCTACTGAATATTTAATGTTTAAAGATCAGCTTATCGAAATTATTCAATATCGATTATGAAACTATCGAATGACTTCCGATAATATTGCCTCTTATATAGAATTAATATAGGCCCTCGCTGTAAAATATAAAATAATACAAATTTATTACTACCAAATAAATTTTAGAATTTTGTTAAATTTTTCGCACATGATTAATAAATTAAATTAATGTTGTATAGAAATGTATTACGATTTTGTCCACGTTCGATGATTTTGATGACGGTCACGTTTTTCGTTAAATTTTGATATGTGGAAGACATTAACGCCCAAGCATGTGCTTTCGCCAATTCTCTGGTCGTAAAAGAGCCACAGTGATTACCGGGAAAGTTTGGAAATTAGGAAAAAGTGAGATAGGCTGATTTTACTGGTTTACGTGCCTTGAATAGAACGCAGAACTCGCATCTGTGATCAGAATGCAACTCGTTCATAGGAGAATTAGACATACTGATACGTTTAAATTTGGGAATAATCTTTTCGATAAATGAAGGTTACCTATCGCGAAATAATTAGCCATAAAATTGGTAAAAGAAGAATAAATAGTTAAAATCGAGCTACATTATTACGTAGGCTTGAGTTGATTATCTCAAATATATAATTATTTGCCACATTCTTTTTTTTTGTTTGGAAAAAAGTGATTACAAAAAAATTATAAAATTAAAATATAGTAGCATTAACCATTTAATAATAATAAAGTCATTTGTTTCTTATAATCTTCAGTATAACTTCTATTTAAAAAACATTAAACCTGTACATATATGTCAAACATTTCTTTAAAATTTAAAATACAGTTACCAATCTTGCGTTTAAATGCTCCTAAAAAATACGCAAACTGTAAAAGTGCATATAGATTGTATTTTGAACGGTATTCATTTCGACTACGTTTAATTGACTTTGTGTCGTTGAATTATGGATGAGAATAACGAGAACCTTTATTCCCTTCCCCCGTTGCCTTCTTTGTTCTGATATGTACAGTTGACAAGAGGTTTGTCACATAGTAAATTGATGACAGGATGAACAAAGAGATTGAAGAGTGCTTGATGATACATATGACGAGAGTGTTATGTACCGCCTTCATACTCGACTTTACAGAAATAAAATTGTTATTAGTTAAATCGCAACAAAAAACACACATAAATGCGCAAGTCATGCGCTTCGAGCAATTTTCTATTTGAAAAGATTGTAACGATAGATTGTTACAAGCGATGTAAACAGCTAAAATAAAACATTTTGATAGAAAGTTTTGGAAAGAAACTTTAGGCTTTAAGATTGTTCTACAACATCTCTTCTGAACCACGGAAATCCCCGACAATAGCTTGAAAATAGCCTTTTTATGGCCTCTTTATTCTTTCGTAGGAAATTTACATGATCAGCCAGAAATTTGTACAAGTGATAAAAGCATATATTTAAAGAAAATTGTTATAAAACTAATGTTTTATTGATATCTTCAAAATAGTAAATTTTAATAAATAAATAGATATTATCGGTTATATATCGTCTAATATAAAGATTAGTTTGAAATTTAAATTATATTTTAAACATATACGCGCTTTCAAAATTTATTCTCGCTTTATACCAAAATCAATTCTGTCAAACGCGTCAATTAACCATAATGATAACAGCGAATACAATATGCAAATACGTTAATCGCGCGAGATGGGAATTCTGAAGGATGGATGAGACAAGAACAGCTGGATCTACATAAACGGATTTACAACGATATAATGCCCGCCGTGCGGGATGGAATTACAACGCGAACCGATTTTGTATTACAGATACATAGCGGTGACCCAGCCGATAAAGTACGCGAAGCACAAGAACAATAGAAGAGTATGGTTGACGATACTGTTGGTCTGGGCGATATCGGCCGCGATCGGTAGCCCGATTGTCCTTGGTCTGAATAACACTCCGGACCGGATACCGGACCAATGTCTGTTCTACAATACGGATTTTATCATCTACTCGAGCCTGTCCAGCTTCTACATACCCTGCATCATCATGGTATTTCTTTACTACAATATATTCAAGGTGAGAGTGATGTGATTTTTTTGCGGCAACGTGTATATATTAACACGCCGTCGTGTAAGCCTATATCTTTCTTGCTTAAGAATCGACTGAACGATGCATGCAGAATATGACTAACTTACCAATTGGCGTATCAACATACGTAGTGATCAGATTCTAAGCCATAAAATTTAAGGAAATTATCTTTCTTGTTTAATTAAAATTTTTTATCGTAAAATTTTCTTATTACGCGCATACGTATAGTAGAAAAAAAGAAGTTTTCTCACTGGAGGTTGAGAAACGCTGGTATTAATAGGTCAAGCCGGTTAGCGGAAAATATAGGATCATACGGGTAATCGAAATTGCGCATTAAACGAACACGTGGATTAAATAAACCGTCATTACCATCACTGATACAAATTGCGAACGACGTGAACAAATTTTGATGTATAAATAACCAAAAATCTGCAATTTAATAATCAAATTTCTAAACGTAATTGCGATTGATACGTCGCTATATTTCGAATAATATTGGAAATTTATTAATGCCGCAATGACGTAAAATCTTGAACAAAAAAATTCGCGATGTTAAAATTATATCTGCGATGAATTTTAAAGGCTTTTGTAATATAACCGCGTGGCACAGCAATCGCACAAAGACCGCGCGGTGAAATCTATTTCAAAGATTCTGCTCCAAAAAGAAATCGATAGCTGTCTTTGTAGTTGAATCAACGCACGCATGCGATGACAAGACGCAAAGGAAATTATCTCTAGCTCGATTACAAAAGGGCAAAAATTTATTCGTGCCTCTTTTATCTATACGATTACTTCAGAAACGTGAACCGATTGCAAAATTGGCAGTAGCATGAAAGGTAGCTCTCGTAAAGGCAAGCCCGCTGCCCGTAATTTAATTATCACGTATGTGCTGTGTGCGGTATTGCTAAAATTAATCCGACTTTATTGCCGACAGCGCGGAATGCTTTAATATTTCGCGTTGGAATTAAAAGAATAAAGAAATATGACAAACCATAATAATATGGTGTAACAGCTGTAATATCGACATAAAAAGTCGACATAAAATCGTAATATGACTGTATGAAAATTTTATGTATTTCGAAAATCAAGCACATGTTTAAATATTGGGATGTGCGGCTTAACGGCAAACGGTTTTGCTATGAACAAACTTATAAAATTAATCTCGTTCACCTGTCTCGAATTTCTCGCGTTCGACATATTTATAGTAAAAATCACGTTCAAATTTTATGCGATTAATCTCGGACGCAGATGGAGCAAAGTGCATTGCGGTTTATACAGCGGTTGCTATTATATTGCGGTGGATCGTAAATACGGCTAGGACAATTTCCGCGTTTGTAGCG
The DNA here is from genome assembly GCF_030848805.1 of Temnothorax longispinosus. Lineage (NCBI taxonomy): Eukaryota > Metazoa > Arthropoda > Insecta > Hymenoptera > Formicidae > Temnothorax > Temnothorax longispinosus. Next base: position 5,251,194 of record NC_092362.1, on the reverse strand, counting down.
TACGGAATATTTCGATTGGACTGTTAATTTCATACTTGCGGCAATTGTACGCGCATAATACCGGCGTGGAATACCATAATAATATTGATATATGATGACCTTTATATTTTCAATATAATGTTACCACGTCATTCGCGTGCGATATTATATCATATCATGAGCTCGCACTCTTCATAAAACCGGAACGCATAATAGAAGGCATCACTATCAGTTGTAAATTTCTGCTGAACTTTGTGGAGCTTGTAAAAAGTGCAAAGGATATAACTTTAGACGGAAAGGAGAATATATTCGAAGAACTCGAGTTTTTTCAGACGAAAGATCTAGTGAAATTTAGAAGAAACAAAAAACAGAATTTTTGTTCAGAAGTATGCACTTCTCTCCTTTTCGCTCTCTTTTTCTCTTTCTCAATGAAAAATAAATTTATTTTATTAATTCGATTTACATTTACAACAATAAAATTCAAAAGAATTTCTTCTTTGTCGATTAAAATTTATTTATTTTATGCCTATCTTTTTAATTTTGTGACTTTTAATATAAAGAATTGCAATAATTAAGTTTCACATTTCAATTGCTCAGTATTAAGAAATATTGCAATTATAAATACGAAAAAAATGTGAATAGCTACTCTTAATAGTTACATTATATCGAGCATTATATGTTATAACAATTTATTCGTTCATTGAGATTTTATCAGTTTAGAACAGCATTATCCCTGTGCTGTAGAAAGAATTTGTGTTATTTCCAGAAAAATAAAAATATTCTTTCTAAGAATGTGAAGTATGAATATCGAGAAATATATAATCTCTTTTTTATCGAGGGGAGCAAAACTTTTTTTTAATGCAGTTAAATCAACAGCGAAATATTATAATGCTTTAGCAGCACGGAGATTTTCTTCTGTAAATCTATTGAAATAAATCTCGTTATTCGTAGATAGGTGTTCGATAACGCGGCTCGGGTGTTATCTACAGAAATCTCACGCAAAGATTTATGTTGTACATTTACGCCTCGAGTTTGCAACTCCTCGTCTGATTTACGTCACAATGTAGATTTTCAATTGACCGTTTCAGGCTCTGCGAAACAGAGCGAAAAGGGCTCGTGCTAGCAAAAAACCGAATTTAAGCAATATAAAACCGGGGAGCATCATCGAAAATATCGCGCACACGCGTAGGTGAGTACTTGACTGTGTAAATCACCCGTTAAGTACCATCTTTTTATACTGTAGAAGTTACAGCAAAAACGATGGATTTTTTAAATTCTTTCTTGAAGGTGTTTTTTAATTACGTTTTTACTCATTAACTTATATGCATATTCGATTTTATAGTTAAATATTCTTTAGCCGGAAAACAAGAATTTGATTTTTATATGTAATTTCGTATAATTACTTTTATAACAATATTAAACTTTTAGGAAAACGAACATAATTCTTGTTGTTCTAATTATAAACATTTTTATTGATTACAAAGTAAATGAAAAATGTATTATGCTGTATCTTTTACTAAAATTGATGTTTTGCATGTCACGCATGCAAATATATTACACATACACTTAAACACATATAATATATATACATATATGTATATTGCCGTCTCTGCTTCCTTATTCTGATATATTTACAATTTCGTAAAAAAAAAGATGGATAGTCTTGATACAGCTCGGATTAAAATATGGTCCAGAGAAGCGCTAATACAGATAAATCGGATTGAAAATATACGTTTCCGTTTTTTCTGATTCGGCATTTGTTTTTGTGTTTTTTCACAGGGGGGGGGGCACAATGCTTAGAAAAATTCAACATAGTACATACAACTTATAAAGCCTTTATATACACGTATGCCTTTTTATGTATCCATGAACCATTGCATTCTCGATCCTAGAATTTTGGTCTATAAATTCTTGAACTTTTAATTTTTCTTATGTCTCTCGATGCTTTCTCTTTGATTGTTAAATTCTTAATTGCGCAGCAGGCTCATCTGTAAAATAAGCATGTCATGTCTCGATTTGTTATCTTGATATAAATAATTGTCATTACATATTTAAAAGATGTTCCGTCTTTAAGGTAATACGTAAATGTGTGTCATATTGCCTAAATACATGTCATTATCAACGTGATAAACATTCACACATAAAAATGTAATATTATTCGTATAAAAAAATGTTTTTCTTATAAACCTATTTGCATTTAAAGAAAATATTATTACAAAGATATACAGCATTAAAAAATTTAAAAGTGCAGATTTAACAAATGATGATCTTTCTCTCACACTTTCGCCGAAAAGAAATCATCTCGAAATCGAGCAAGAAAACTGTGGTCGAGACGACATTTATATACGTAGTAGATTTAATCAGAATTGATTTGCACGACGATTTGCGTGTTCGTAGACAGATCGCACCGCGGGAAAAATATTGCGGGTGAAAATTTATTCATACGCCCTCTTATACGACGTTATCCAGCCCGTTTGCCGGCGCGATAAGCGCGAAGACAGCCCGACGACATTTCGAGCACGTCGTGCGCGCGATGCGCGACGATTCTTTTCAATTTTCGCGATCGCGTAAGGCTCGCATTCCAACGAGACAATTTCTCGCGGAGATTGGTGCCAGCTGGCGTGGCGCGAGCTGAGAGACGGGGACGACCGAGGGTTAAGTCCCAAACATCCCCGGATAATTCGCTTTTCTCGCACGCCCCGCTCGCACGTGCTTTCATTTCCGCCGTGCTCACGAGGGCAGCCTCGTCTTGAATATCAAACTACTTGTACGTCGCTTTAATCGCTGGTCTTTTTGTTTGCGTACTTTTCCAGGCATGCATTTCGTTACGTCTATTCACCCTCATTCACCCTTCGCGTTAAAGTAATGCAAATTGAATATTATCGGGAAAGATATTCTCTATTGACATTTGACGTTTATAATGGAAGGATAATGGCGCATATCAAGCAAGGTTTGATTAATATGCATAGAAGCGGCGAATGGAATTGGAATGGGATTAGAGGAATAGGAGAAAGAAATTTTCTATTTTAGATTACTATAATTTGCTTTATAAATAAAAATGTTATAACAATAATTATTTACACTTATAACAATAATTATTGTTTTAAAGAGACAAGAATGCTATTCTAAATATAAAATTTGAAATATTGGCATCTCATCTTATTGTTATCATGTGATGTGAATATCCGCAACTACAAAAGCACCATAATGTCGTAAACCGAGATAATAGTATTCGTGTTTTTTATATTTGTATTTATTTATGTGTGATATAGCATTTACCGACGCATTGGAATCACATATAACGTTACTTGCAGCGTTACTTATAACGTTACTTGCTCGCGAATTCGATATGTTATATAAAGATTATTTACCTTGCAAAGTATCACGATGATAGCTTTAAAGGAATATAAAATATTCTACCTTGACATGTCTGTCTGTTCCATCATGTATGTACGTATAAAATTCGAAACACGTACACTTCGATAAAATACAGCGTGTTTTTGCAGTAGGTATAATCACTTTCCTCTATTGTAGATATTATTAATTGGAAAAAAATTATTATATCAACGGTAAATTAAAAACTTTCAGCGAATTGAATTCTGACAGCGGATAAGAAGCTTTTATATTTCGATTAATTAAAATTGGTTTCTATTTAAGGAAACTTTAATTTTCGGTCTAGAGTTAGAAAGATATTTGATATTGGAAATTAAAAAGTTGCAAGAGAACGTAGCGTTTAATCAAAGTTTTATTCACGTACTCAATTACAAATTGGTCAAAGTAGTTAGTTGTTGAATTTGATCCGAAAGAAGGGAGCCGCGGTATTTTTGGAACAAAGTTTGCACAAGGTCCATGTGAAGCTTAGCAGACGTATACGTTCGTAAATACTCGACATCCCTAGCTATCTAATTGTAAGAAGATTTTCGAAAAATATTACGGCGCTTCGTTAAGTACTTGAGATCACTACGGGAGTAGTACGAAGGTAAGCGAAATGTTCCAACGAACTCCAGTTTGCCTTTCTTCCAGCGAAGAGCGCAGAAAATCTAAGTATTTAAGCGCTTGAACGTGGAAAGGACACGTACGAAGAATGGCCGAAAAGTGAGGCTGGCCGTCGCACACGGAAAGGTGTCGTTTAAAAAGTGAAAAGCGTTATTACGAGTCTTATTTTATCTTTTATTATAACATATCGGCAGAGAACTGCACTGTAGGGAAAAAAGTTTAGTGTTAATTAGTTTCAAAAATATTAGATACTTTAATACATTTAATTAATATTTCTCTCCGCGCAAAATAGCATTTTCTGTGATTATTTATTCTTGTCATTGTTCCATGGAACACGAGGCGGCGATGATCGAACCATCGCAGGAGCGTCGAGCGCAATTCAATTGTCGTGGTTGAAATTGTTAATTAACTAGGCAACGAAAAAATCAATAAGTCACGCGAATCTCCTTGGAATAGTCAGTCCATCGCGCCCTTCTTCGCAAACGATCATTTATACTGTGATATTATTTCACGTAAAAAGAGCCGAGTCTCATACACGAATACGCGATCGAGCCGAGTCTCGAGCACGCGAAAGAGCCGAGTCTCTCATACGAATACGCGGTTCGAGCCGAGTCTCGATTACGGGGCCCTGTTCGCGATACCGAGTGTCGCTATTAATTCTTTATATACACGTATTCTCTAATTATTCATCCAATTGTATCTCACACAATCTCAGGGGGTTTTTATGCCTTAACAGGCTTTTCCCCCATGAGCCAATAAAGGATTATTTCCCTTGGCTCAAAATTACGACTTGTTTATTTCAAATCTCCGAAACCGGGAGACTTCTTCATGTTGAAGAGGTTTTCGACGATACAGTCATTATTTACTTCTTTCAGGGATTTTAAAATTCCTACAGACCTCTTTGTTTGCATATCTGATACAATAATTTTTAAATTGTATATTTTTATGATTACTTTAGAAAAATGCAAAAAAGTATTTTTTCCATTTATTTTTTCGCAAACCGTTTGTCGTTAAAATAACGTTTAATTAATTAAAGTTAATGCGTTCTCGGAAAATTGATAATTGCTTTTGGTTTAACTTTGACGGAGATCACATTTACAATGACGCATGACGCATGACGGCGGCGCGGGCGGACGAATAAATTAAACTTAGGTGTTTACAGTTACAGTCGCAATTTGGTAACTTCATCCGCATTTTGATATCTCTCTAGGGTGCAATGTATCCAACATAATCTGGCGTTCCGGTTAATCCGCCCACATGCATCCACGCTGGCCACGTTATCCCTTTATCAACTTTGTTATCGCGCGGACCGAGGTTCGGTCGAAAGCACCGAAATTTTGATATTTATCTTGGCAATCTAATGCACGAATGTTTAGGTCGGCGATCAGTACAATTAATAAAATTATTCCTCGTGATGACATATATAAAGCCGCGAAATTGCTTGCGTTGAGATTAAAGAGATAAACGAGATAAGGATGATAGGAAGAACATCGGTTTAAATTAAGATTATATTTATCCAAAAGCATGATGATATTTTCTCTCATATATGAAATTTTTCTCTTTATAAGATAATACGTACATGTGTGAGATAATTTTAATTAAATTAAATGCGTTTAAAATATTTTTTAGTAAAACAAATGTCAGCAGTGAAATTGTGACTGTTATTTATTTTTTATATTTTTATAATATAAAAATAAATAAATATGTACACATATTTGTTTTTTAATATAGATATATATATTGTGAAATATTTTTACTAGATACATTTAAATTTAATAGATTAATATATTATTTTAAATTTAAAGCTCACGTAATTATAGACTTTTTATTATAATTTCTTAAAATTGATTCTTAACCGTGAAAATTAATTTTCTCACGTAAGAATTTTTCTCCATTGCGGAAAATTTACGTATGTTCGGATTGTGCTTTATTGTGTACAGAGATGTGCATGTGAAAATGCTGCGTCATGCTTTGAATAGACGATTTTTGAATGGTACTGTCGGAGCATATCGCGGATACTATCACTTCGAAGTTCAATAATACAAAATTTAACAGCCGAGCTTCCAATTTGCGCATAGGTGACGTGTTAATGAAGCTTATGGCAGCTCAAGTCGCGGTCTCCTTCGGCGAATATATGAATTATTTTGCAATGCAAAACGAGTTTTGCGCAGTTCAAGGAAATTAAACATAGTAACGCAATTCTATATTATCCAAGCAGACGAAGTTTTGATATAATGCCATTTAGAGAATATTCAACTTTTCAGAAAACTCGCAAATTTTGGATATTGTGTGGGAGATTGAAAAATTTATAGCAAATCCGGTTGAATTAATTAGCATGTTAAAAGCTTATTACATACACAAATTAACGTAATGGTTTTATATTCGATAAAAGCTGTAACTTATATTAAATGAAATGCTCGACATAAATTATTACATTGACAGAATTGTATGTTGGACATGTTATCGATCAAAACGCAAGTATATACATTTATGGTTAGATAAATTAACGTGTAACAGACTTTAATTTGCACCAGCGCGCATCAATCAAAATCCATTTATTTTCTTTTTCGCTCCCTTCCACACACACATATACACACACACACACTCTCTCTCTCTTCCTTTTTTCTCTCTTTCGCCATCCTTTCTTCCTTGCCTTTTTTCTAAATTTTGAATATTTATATGATTAAATATGTTGCTTTTTTGATACATATAGTGAACTTTTAAATGCTAATACAAAAATATATAAGAATGGAAGAATGGATATTTATTTAATTACGTATTTTTTACATTCAAAATTAAAGAGAAAAGATTGTGATTTACCACGATTTGGACTTGATCGCTGTGTCGTAACAAATTAAAGACTCGTTTGAGATCTCGATCGTAAAAAGGAAACAGCGACGCTCTGTCACTGAGGATCTTGCAGGTGCTGTGAAAAAGCGTGTCGTCGCTTTGTGCATGATAGATACGCTACTTGCTGGATTAACGCTGGGGGATGCCGGATAAACAAGGAAGTGCATGATAGGTGTAGAGGCTTTTCTAGAGGCTTTTGACTAAGATCACGTAGTGGGTATTCTGTGGCAAGGTTCGCGGAAACGGCGCTGGGGGCGGCCGCCCTGGTGGCACCTGGGATCGAGGAACCGACAAACACCGCTTCCGGCAGCAACGAGGACGAGGATGAGACGCCCCTCGATCCCGTCGTCGTCATCTCCAATGACAAGAGCACGGAATTCTTTTTAGCCACGGTCGTCGAGGAAGCAGCGTAAGAATTTCATCATATCTTCTTATCACTCGTTCCTCCTCTCCCCCCGTCGCGCGCCCCGCGAACGGAAGGAAGATGTCGGAATTTTCTTTCAACGATATCGGATCGCATTGTCATGACGTTGTGCGACGGGTCTCGTCACATCGACCTTCAATGCGAAAAGCCGTACGAATACGTCGTCTCTGAAACGGTTACTGTCTTTCAAAACCGTCGTTCAGTTTGAAATGTATACTTACCTCTTTGCGATGACAGATACGATATGAAGTCGAGTGAAAAAGTCAAAGAGGATCTTGCGAGGTCTTTCGTAAAATATATATATATTTGGTTCGGGATATGTAAGTTATGTTGCGTTCACGCTTGATATCAACTATTCGCCCCGATTACTGGGACGAATAACGGTATAAGCTATATAGTAAATATTTAATGCATCAATTTTTATACGAGATTATTTTAAGATAATATAAAATTCTA